>NC_091124.1:172683339-172813339 GCF_040183065.1 Periplaneta americana
GTCAGACAAAAGTCTAAACCAGGTATGCTCATTCTCTGACTCGCGATTACATTCTGTAATCACAACCTTCCAATGCAGACCGTGCTGTTCCTCGTTCGAAGCTAGACGGATGGCTGCAGAAGGCAGTTCAAGTACTTAGTAAACGCACGAACAGTGCGGGACAATGACACAATCAAAACCTTCTGTAAGCAAACGATCATTCCTTACAGTGTGGGAGGAAGACTATTTTTGTTGAAAACGTAAAAGTGTTTACTATATTGTAAGGTACTGTCAGGAATACTACTGAGCAACATAAAACTACATTATAAGCTCTGCTATCCAGAAGATGCCGAAATGACAGGGAAGCTGTTTTCTGTAATATAGGCTATTTTCATATACCAACGTTATTATTATTATTATTATTTATTATTATTATTATTATTATTATTATTAGACCTATTATTAATATAACTATTATTATTGTTATTGTGGTGAATTTATTTCAGCAGAAATAGATATTTTGATAAAATAATTTTCAGGGGTGCAACGTGCACTACAGCTTCAAGAATTGAAAGCACTTCATGAAAGGCCAAACATTGAAGAGAGTCGAACAATTCAAAGTCTATGTTTTGGAGCAAGTTAGCCTATGTAGTGTGTTGGGAATTAGCTAAGGCAATAAAACCCTTCACGGATGGTGAACTTGTAAAGAGATGTATGGTGCCTGAACAAAATATAGTTAATTATGTCTCTGTACTGCAACAGTTCAAATGTGAATTCACAGAACATAGTTTTAGTGATTTTAGACGTATGGAGAGTGATATTGGTCTTTTTGTTAATCCTTTCATAGTAAATTTAGTACAATCCGTGAGAGTGTAGTTCCAGGTCGAGTTAATTGATTTACTAAGTGACGTAGAATTCAGAAATAAATGCAGAGAATATGACTTGACAAGCATAGAATTATTTAAAAAATGAACAAAACGAAATATCCCAAGATGAGCTTATTCGTTGCCACTATGTTAGCTACCTTCACCTCGATATATGTGTTCGAACAATTATTTTCCAGAATGAAGGTTGCTAAATCCAAACATAAGTCCCGATTAACAGATGAGCCTCTTTAGCGCATTGCAGTAAATTCGTTGGAAATAGATTCCCGATTACTTGCAGAAAAGAATGCAGATGTTGAATAGACCGCAAAGTAGACTATATGGTGAAATTTGAAAATGATATTATCTATGATATTATTATATCATAACTATATTAAATATAATAAATAATGTAATAACTGAATATTACAGTATATACTCTTTCCTTTTTCAAATTCAGTTTATTATCCGTATTTGTAAGAGTGCAAGAACTTGCTACGGGCGGTGCTGCAATGTAGTTGCGGAGTCCAGTCCGTACACAGTGTGTGTTATGCAGTGCAGCATCATCCGTGTAATCGGGGCTTTTACAATTTTGAGCATACCTGGTCTAAACTGAATGCAATTGCGATTGGAAGTGAGTGTAGAGGGCGACAACATAAGCTGTAAATTGTGCAACAAAGAACTTAAGGTAAAGATTTGCAAAAGCATTGTGAAACGAAAAATCATAGTGAACGTTTGCTATTATTTCCCTCATCTGTAGGGTTTACAAACTTTGAGTTTTATAATGATTTGTGCGAGATGATGGTATCCACATTTTCAGCGGTTTATTGAAAAATACACGTCTAGAAAACTGCCTAGTATAACATCAATGCGTACAACTTATTTATCGTCTGCAGACGAAAAAACTCTGAACCTATTCGAACAGCTATAGGTAATAACAAAATATTTGTATCTAAAGATGAGACATCGGATGCTGTGGACGATAAGTAGCTCGCGTTGTTGTAGGAGTGATGTCCTCCAATGAACCAGGAACGCAATTTTTGTTGACATCGGAAATACTATAAAAAGTAAACAGTGCAACTATTGTTAATCTTTATGAGATGCAGCTATGTATAACATCATGCGATGTTGAGCGAACTTTCTCGCACTACAAGCATATTTTTAGTGAAAACAGAAGGAATTTCACTTTTTCACACTTAGAAATGCACAATGTTATAATTGTAACGGACTACAGTTTGTATCAGAATAACTTTGTACCTCGATTGCAAATACTTGTGTGTAATTTGACTAGCTCGTCGTTGTTTTATACGGTGTTGTAAATACAGTGATGGACAAAAGTATTCGGAAAAGTAATGATTAGTTTTTTAGTTACTTGTAGGTGGGAACGTAATGAAGAGAAAAGAGAATGCTTGTGAAAATAAATAATTGTATTATCATATGCTATAAATGTATACAGAAAATTATCAATTCATCAACTCTTAAATAAAATAAAAAAACATTGTACGATTCGGTTACAAGAAGCTTGGACAAAAGTATTCGAAATAGACACAAAATACAAACAAAATAAACTTTAGTACTTATTTTCCCACCCTCTCCTGTGAATAACTTCTTTCAATCGTGCAGGCATGAAAGAAACTAATTTTTCAGTGATATTCTACCCTATTTGATGCCATTCCTCTAGAAGTTTCTGTTTGATATGATTCTTGTTGGATATTCGACTTTTCGGACTCATTTCTCTAGTTCAAACTAGTTCGATTGGATTCAAGTCAGGGGAATGGGGTGGAGTGTACAAAGTAGACAATCCACAAACGAACAATTTCTGCGGTATGTTTTGGGTCATTATCTTGTTGAAAATGATAATCCCCTGAAAGACCAAGTTTATCTGCACTCTTCTTAAAATTGTCGTAAAATATCTGCTTGTACTTGAACTTTTCCATGGTTAAATTGTCTATAGATACTAGTCCTTCTACATCAGTGGCCGGCATGCACTCCAACCTTCATGTTTAACTGTTGATAGAATATTCTTCTGGTCCAATTCTGTGTTCGGTTTTCTCCAGACCAAAAGTTGCCCATCAGAATTGAATATATTAAATTTACTTTCATCTGGAAATATAACCTTGTTCCAGAACCCTAAATCTTTGCCGACAAATTCATTTGCGAACAGAAATCTCTTCTTTTTATTTACCTTGCTTATACACAGATTTCTCCTCGGCACCCAGGGATTGTACCCGGCCCGTTGAAGAATTCTGGTTACCGTTTTAGGATGAACAATTGTACCAAAATCGTCCTGTAAATTAGCTGCTATTTCAGATGCACTTACCTTTGGTTTTTCTTCACTGCCTTAATAACCTCTCTTTCTTCCATGTTGGTTAGCTTTCGTCGACGACCTGTGCGCTCTCTATTTATTAAGGTATATGTACACCCACAAAACGCAAAAAATGATGAAAAATTAGAATTTTCAAAATATAACTATTTTAATAGAGAATTTTCTCCTCTTTAATTTGATATAAGAATTTTCGATTTATGCCTTATGGTTTTTCAGATAAGTCCCATTTTCTAAAATACTGCGTCATCAGCCACGGTCACTTACTTTTGGAGTGCATTACTTTTGGAGTGATCTTCGTAGCAGTCAATCCCCTCGTCCAGCATTGCTTGTAAAATAAACTTCTTTCTAGTCCCAGAATAGATGCATAGATATCTGGGCATGATCATTAGATTCAAAAAACTTTTTTACATAATAAAGTAATTTATAATCTTTTACTGTTAGTCATAAAACTGTAAATTTGTGTGTCAATGATGTTGTACGTCATTTTATTTATTTTAGTAGGTTATTTTACGACGCTTTATCAACAGCTTAGGTTATTTAGCGTCTGAATGAAATGGTGATAATGCCGGTGAAATGAGTCCGGGGTCCAGCACCGAAAGTTACCCAGCATTTGCTCATATTGGGTTGAGGGAAAACCTCGGAAAAAGCCTCAACCAGGTAACTTGCCCCGACCGGGAACGTCATTTTAATAAGAGTCTAAAAGTAGAAATTACAATTCTGAGGAGGATGGGCATAAACCCTGGTACAAACACCATCGCAGGATTTGTTGCATTAATGGAAATTGGGACAAAAATGCCAAAAAAACATTCAACACCTGAAATTAAAACAAGGCAGAGGTATTTGAGAGGCAGAAAGAAGCTGAAACTGGACCGACATGAAGTTGCTTTAAGGGGTGGCATATGATGATGCAGTCTTCTAGGCTCTGAAAGTTTGTGGTTCATTTCCTGCAAATAGTAATTTTAGAATATTTAATTCTTTCAAACATGATATCTCAGTCAAATATGGTGATACCAAGAAGAAATTCGTTTCATTTTGAAGCTTGAAATGTCCCCCAGTGCCTGACAATGAGTAAAATAACATTAATATATAATTAATAATTACCTATGGATTTTACATGATTTATGCAACATAAAATATTATTGTAAGTTACATATATGGTAATATTTAATTAATGTAAATAAAAATAAAAAATAGCTCTATGTCAGGCACTAAAGAATAGTTTTAGCTATAAAACAGTGAAAAAACTGTGGCTCTATCTTAAAAAATGCATGAGCTATCATGTTTCAAGTTGTATGTCAAAATTATAAACAAATAATTTTTATAAACAATTTAGACATAATTTCAAGGGGATCTGTTCACTTCATTCTCTTTCTGGTATCATTCTCAATTGTATAAAAATTTTACAGAGCAAAATTATACAGAACAAAAGTTTTTGTATGTAAAGGTGTACATATACCTTAATGTCTTCCGTTTTCTAACATTTTTTATAAAACTATACACTGCAGAACAGCTTCTGTTGACAGCCTTAGCAATTTCGACATTCGTCTTTTGTTGTTAGTGTAAATATATACATTTTTTTCTTTCTTCAATAATTTTCCCATTGTACTAGCACGTGTTACAGATTTGCGTATTAGAAGAATAATGTGACTCATTAGTCTATCGACTTCATCAAAAGATGAGGTTTGAAGCACTAGTGAGGGTATACACAGATGCTTACCGTGTAGTTTGTCTCCACGACTGCAATATTCGAAAACTTCTGTCCTAGCATACTATGGTTCAAACGGTTGCCAATCTCTTTATATTCAGTTTGACATCGATTTCTCCGTGTAACCACTAACAATAAGAAATTATGTTATGATAAAAAGAAAAATGAATACAATTATAACATTTATTTCGTCAGAATGTTGAATTTAATATCGATTAAGGGTTCATATGAATACTTCTGTCCATCACTGTATGTGTAAGTAATATTGCAAACATGTAACTAATCAAGGCATATGTTACGCACATATATATTATATGGCAGTGGTAACCTGTAGAAACGTTGCATTTTCGTTCCGCCGATCTGTACCAGTAAACAGTCGCATGCTGTAGCTGGACTGCTCCTATCAACTACTGTCTTTGCAAGTTATCTTGAACCTTACATCCCCTAAGTCTGTCTTCGGAACTGCTCGGTACGGCGTGTACTCATCAACGTAACGGCACTGCAAGGATGCCCCTCCCTCGGGTAACGTGACTCTTTTCAGAAAACGTTGGTTCTTTTACCTTACGGCTCTCTACTGTAAAACAACTTGGTTCAATACAGACATCATCTTCTCTCGATACTCCGGTTTTGAGAGGAGAACATAGTTTCGTAGCAAGCTTTAATTAACCTGTAATAAGTATTTAAATATAATCGTGTGTACACTCCTCTCTCATCCGGGCTGAGGACCGGAAATGGAGGAGTTACTACTGCTACTTCTATACATTATATAGGCCTGCATGACTTACACCTTCAGCTAATATGTACATATTCTTATAACAATATTTTACAGGCTTATTATTTGAATTTACATTAATTTACAATTATACACAATCCATATCCCTATCATTGCTGCCGTCATCGCTTGTTCCAAAATTAATTATTTCGCCAATGGCACCATCCATTCGGAATTCTCTTCTTAATCGTAGGTACTACTTTCTGAACACGATAGAATTCTTCGATTGTATCCCAAATGACATGTTGATGGAAGTCGTCCACTTCAACTTTACACAAGTCTAATTCTGGAATGAAATAATATGTTTAGTAGAACTGTAAGTAAATAATAACTTGCAACAGTAATTCATTATGTCGCTCTCAATACAGACACTATTGTACATAACTATTATAGCAATAATTTCTAAACATTACATACCTATTCTTTTCCGGAGTAGTGTGAGGTTCATTCGGTTGTAATTCAATATTATTTTTAATTCTCTTCACGGAACTAATACTTTTGCCAGAGTATTTAGCCGCTCTCTCATATTCCTTAGCAAGAGGTTCCAGCAAATATTTGTTTAATTTTTCCTCCTCGCAACGCTTGATTTTATTATATTTGCAATAATTTCTCTTTCTCGGCTATGGATAACAGCGTTACTTTTTCTCCGCGGTGGTGTGATTTCACCATAATTACTACCCTGTGGTTGCTGCTCCATGTTAACACTACTGGTACGCAGTGAAGGAAATAGCTCTATGTTTCTTGACAAGAGATTATTATGCGGAGCATGCGCAAACAACTCCGATGGCTCCACCCACGTTAAGCGCTTCCTTCCCTCTGCTCCTCTGTCCCCGCTCAGAAAGTTCAACATAACTTGCAATATCAGTAGTAAACACAGGTACTCTATACACCAGTACCAGTGAACCTGTGGCGAATTGGCACAAAGTGTCGTCCCTAGTTATTAGATTTGCATTACTGTAGACGAAAGACTCAGAAAGTGACCTTGTTCTGTTTGCAACACGTAATGGAAGCAGCGGGAGGTGCGAATAATGTGGCATTTCCGAAAACACCCTCTTCCTCCAATCTCTTCAGGCTTTCAAGCCTCCATTCTGTGTTCCAGGAGCGACGGTCGTCCCGTAAGGCATCTCACCAGCGCCAGGAGGATGTAAACACTTCTGAAATTCAATTTGCGATTACTAACTCCCTCATCCCCAAGCCCCACTTTCGACTGCTTTGTTTCCATACTAAATCGACGCGCTCTGTTAATATCCACTGGAACGGCGAAGATGAGATTAGGAGACGCATCGAGATGTAGACTGGAAAACACGTTAAGCGAGGTAGATATAATAGTGGTAAACATTATTAATCATGTCACACGTTCTGATTTACGGTTGTATCTATCAATGCATTTCTAAATGTCACAATGTTCTTTCTACCGACAGAAAATAATAGCAGCAGCATAACCGTGATAATATTACAAATATGTTAGGAATAGACTTCTTTGGGAACAAAGAGCATTAAAGATTAAATTATTCTTCTTCTCCTTCATTATTCCATTACTGGCTTATAGCATGTTCTTTCTTTAGTTCTCGTCGCCTCATCCCAAGTCATCATATCATAATTTTCTGGGTCACCCCTGTCTTCATCTACCTTTAGGCAGATTATCTCTTTCAATTTTAACGATTCTGTTATTATTCGTCCTGTTTATACAGTATTATACACAGACCTGCAAAGTTAAGGGCCAAAACTTTTCTAGATAAAAAAAAAAAAATAATAATAATAATAATAATAATAATACTTACTTACTTACTTACTTGCTTGCTTGCTTGCTTGCTTGCTTACTTACTTACTTACTTACTTACTTACTTACTTACTTACTTACTTACTGGCTTTTAAGGAACCCGGAGGTTCATTGCCGCCCTCATATAAGCCCGCCATTGGTCCCTATCCTGAGCAAGATTAATCCAGTCTCTATCATCATATCCCACCTCCCTCAAATCCATTTTAATATAATCTTCCCTCTACGTCTCGGCCTCCCCAAAGGTCTTTTTCCCTCCGGCCTCCCAACTAACACTCTACATGCATTTCTGGATTCGCCCATACGTGCTACATGTCCTAATAATAATAATAATAATAATAATAATAATAATAATACTTACTTACTTACTTACTTACTTACTGGCTTTTAAGGAACCCGGAGGTTCATTGCCGCCCTCATATAAGCCCGCCATTGGTCCCTATCCTGAGCAAGATTAATCCAGTCTCTACCATCATATCCCACCTCCCTCAAATACATTTTAATATTATCTTCCCATCTACGTCTCGGCCTCCCCAAAGGTCTTTTTCCCTCCGGCCTCCCAACTAACACTCTACATGCATTTCTGGATTCGCCCATACGTGCTACATGTCCTAATAATAATAATAATAATAATAATAATAATAATAATAATAATAATAAACTGCCCCCCATTGAGGGTAGCCCTTACGGACTCAGGAAGGAAATGAAAGAACTGATGAGCTAGTGAAAGCTGCAGCATCCAGCAATGAAACTCCGACATACAGTTTACAACCGATATCATATATCAAGAAACAAATACGACAACAGACTCATCAAAACTGGAATACTAGATGGACGACAAGCACAACCGGATCGCTAACAAGAGACACCTACTTCCCAACAATCCACGACCGACTCAAAAGCCATCACTTCAAACCTACTTTCGTAACAACGCAGTTTCTTTCTGAACATGGGAAATTTGGCACTTACTTCGACAGATTCAACATTCCAGCAGACATCGACTCTACATGCTCCTGCCGCGAAGACCTTCACAGTGTGAAACACCTTCTGTTTGACTGTCCTGTTATTGAAGCAAAGAGATTTCAAATAAAGACACATCTTCTGGACTGCGACACCGAATACAGGACTCCACTATGTGAAGTAATAAAAAAACCTTGTTGCTACAGACAATTTATAGTCTTGCTAAACTTTATCTTTAAAAGACGGTAGATACATATTTCACCATTATCTGTGTAAAAATAAGTAATATAGATAAGTAGTATACCATATAACAAAAACTAAAACCCTAGCATACCGCTTGGTGAATTAGGGTTCTTTTTCCGCGGATATTTAATAATTTAATATCCTCAAAAAATTAATATACATATTATGTAAACATATATCTATATTAAATTTTAAAGAAGGGAAACAAAGGAAAGGGCGTGAAAAATTACAATTGCTATTAATGTGGCACCATATGATTAATTAGGATTTGGCAGGATTTTTTTAACACAATTATCACAATGTCATCCCTCAGAGATGTTGGCAGAGCAAACTGCCGTCGAAATTCTTCGAAAAAAAGCTGGTATAGTCCTTCGAGCACTTATGAGCAAGCCGAATACCTCAACTTCAAATAGTTGACTGTAGGCTCATAGATCGACTTCTTCTCATGGTGGAACTCGGCTGACTGATGACATTCTACTTCAAAACGTATCGTGGGGTCCACAATGATGCCCTGTTTAGTGTCAGCATTGTACGCTAAAATATCTTCTCGTCTCGTTGACCCATTTACAGCTAGACAGGAGATTTCTTTTTCTACTATCCAGCCCTTATTTCTTAATGCGGCAGCAATTTTGGATCTTATAAGATGATGTCTAGAGTTCCTCAAGAGCAATCCCTGTTCACAGAATCCCAAGACGTGTGCTAAAGTTTCAATCTCCGGGCAGCCATGTCTGCACCGGGTACCGTCGAGAGATCTGCCGGGAACGGAACGAACAGCTCCTAAATTTACTGTCATTTTCAGGCTAGGTATCCATTCACTAGTCGAAAGTCCTTTCTTGTTTGCAATCCAACTGTTGGCGGCTGTTACTTCGCTATGCATCTCACCACCTTTTCCCCGTCCTGAAAGGATCTTCCATGATTCATACTACATTCTTATGGTTTCTTGCGGTGCTGAATCCAAATCTGAGCTCAGATTTTCTCTATCACTTATCTGTTTAGAATCATGCACACTTCTACTCCGAATTATCTGCTATTGCGCTTTCAATTTCTCACAACTCTTCGAAACCGGCATCAAGCACTTCTTTCTATTCCTCATTACAGAACGTCTTTATACGTAGAAGTACCTTGCCTGTGAAATTCGTTACCTAATGAAGTCAGACTTTCGGACTTCATCACAATTATTGGAAAATTTTGTCTTACTTCATTGTTTTTAGATATTACTAGAAGTATCAATTCGTGTTTTTTACTCTAGATTAAAATTGCAAGTTTATGTTCGTTAATTAATCACCCACTTAAAGTTTGTGTGACTGCTACCTGTGTATACTTTTATGTAGATTTACTTTGTTCAAGTGAATTTTTCTTTTTATTTATATTATTGTATTTGTATTTCTGATGGTGTGGAAGAGAAGGCTTGATGGCCTTAACTTCACAAGAATTTCTTCATTCTTATAATAAATTTTTCCGCAACATGCATTAGCACTTTTAGCAATGTGAATGTACCGTCATGAATTTAATATGAAAAAGTGTTTAAGTGATACCATTCGAGGAAGTACTCTTTGTAAATATGTTGTCCGCTTTGTTATGAAATATTTCTGTCAGTAATTATAACTTTTTCCCATACATTTTATTTCACATGTGCTATCATTGATGTTAACTGTGATGTAGATGTATTATCATTGTGACTGCTGTAGGTCTATTACGTAATTTACTAATGCCTTTTGTTTCTCTATTTAGTTTAGATGGGAGAGAAAAGTAACTGGCGACCATAGCATACGCTTAGGATGTGGCTTTAGTGCTGTGTGAAAGCCTAAGTGAGAGTTCGAAATCCACCAATTTATGTGTCTTGTCCTGTGTTGACTCTGGTGCATGTCTTGCATCATATTGATACCGTACCACAACGTGTTTTTTTTTTTTTATAAATTGTCAGGTCTAGATTATTTCCTGATGTGGTCTTACAAGAAGGTGTTTCAAAGACTGAAAACGCCATAATTTATTTGTTAAAATTAAAAGAGAAGATAGAAACAATACGATAAAAGAACTTATATAGGAAACTTTGGAAAACAGACGTAGGAAAACTAGAATAACATCATTGTATAAAACACATCTGGTTCAGAAAGCATGAATAGACATAACAGCTCGGTTAGAAAAGCCAACGTACTATGGTAGGAACGATCGTGATTTTAAAATCAAATGTAGGAAACAGAAAACGGATGTAGGTAAATTCTCATTTTTAAATAGAACTATAAATGATTGGAATGACCTACCTGCAGCGGTCTTTGAGGGCTGTCCTTCTTTAAGGAGATTCAAGAATAACTTAAAAAGTTGTGTATAAAGTGTAAATTAAAATTAAGGTGACATTTATTTTTTTAAGGTGATACGTATTTATTTAGCCCCTGACGAGTTACTCCCTTGGTTTGAATTGTAAATTATTTAAAAATAGTTTGTAAGAGGGTCTTAGCCTACAAATGTTTAGCTTAAATGTAGTTCTGTTTATAAGTATACATAAGGGTGTAAGTATTTGTCTTATTTGAACTGTTGTATCAGTGAAGCGAGGTGAGTCAGTGAAGTTATGGTTTTACAGTGCAGTGAATAGTTCCGATCAGTGATAATTTATAGTGTAAATGAAATGTGTTCTATAGTGTCAGTGACATATGTCCTAAAGTGCCAGTGAAATGCGTCATAGTACCACTACAGTGAGTGAGATGAGAGTAAAGTGAAAGACTATTATCAGTACCAATGTGAAACTTATGTAGGGCCTATACATATGTAGGTTGTATTATAAAATTAGGTTTAATTATTAATTAGGTTATTCTGGCAAATCGCAATATAGCGAACGTAGAAGCTCCGCCCACGACCCCTTCCACTTTTTCCCTACTAGCTCATCAGACACTCTACATGATAGGGGAGTGTTGTGTCGAATGCACATTTCATGTGGGTGGGGATAACTTCCCCTACTGGCGTTCGCTATATTTCGATTTATTCGGTTATTTTATGTATTATTATTAATTGTAATTATTGTGTTAAATTGTATTGTGTACTCTTATTGTATTGTGTATATAATTGTATTGCGTATTGTATAGTTGTATTTGTATTGTATAATTGTATTGTGTATTGTAATTTTATTGTGTATTGTTTATATTGTGTATACCATTGCCACCGGGTGCTTGCCCACTTGCAGTGTAAATAAATACATACAATTCATTAGCAGCATAGGAAAATATATTATTATTATTATTATTATTATTATTATTATTATTATTATTATTATTATTATTATTATTATATCCGTTCGCCGTTGCGGCTATATGGATAGCGCTTGAGCTTCCCAAACCAAGCAGTCCGAGGTTCAATTCTAAATTTATCTTCCATCCACGATATTGGATCTTTCTCCTTCGTCTTATGTAAGGGGTTGTTGGACAATAACTTCATTTAGGTCAAAATTACATAAATTCTTACTTAACAGATGAATTGCTGATTAATATTTGTTACTCATAATGAAACTAACATCTGTCCATTCTTATTATTATCATTAATTTCTCTAAATAGATTTACAAAACCTCTAATGGCAATTACATTAATATTCTCATTATAGAAATATATTATATATATATATATATATATATATATATATATCCCTTTAACATAGTCCTAGTAAGCTTATATTAAATTAATTTTCATCATTTTGCTAGCTATCTCAAATATTAAATTAATTATAATTGATTGTATTAAATTAGCTCATAAATTAAGTTACTACTTTACCTTATAGGTTTATCTAAATTTAAATAAATACATATGTACTCTACTAGTCGTTAAAATTGAAGAATATTGCTCGAGAACCTTTTAAGTGTAGTGTAAATATTTGTAATTTAAATATGTATTGCATTGATTAAGGCTGGTTGAGTGGAAGAGAAGGCCTTATGGCTTAACTCTGCCAGCTAAAATAAAACATTATTATTATTATTATTATTATTATTATTATTATTATTATTATTATTATTATTAGTGTCTTATGATGACTCTGCAGTAGCCCTGCGTCACGTCGATCCCGTGACTAGGAAGGCCTGTGTTTGTGAGATGTCTACTGTACGCTCAAATTAATCTTCCACGTCTAAGTTTTTTTTATTTTTGTTGTTTGCAGGAGTATATTCCCGTGGTGAAGACCATCGCTCAGATAGGATACGCCGTATCCTTGTCAACACTAGTCATCGCCTTCTGCATCATTGCGAGCATTAAGTGAGTACGAGAGTTACATATGAACCAAAAATAACGTTCTTCACATAATTCGCTAAACTTATGAAAAAATAAATTAAATAATTTGTATACCTGTCTGTACAATGGTTATAAACAACGCATGATAGTAGTAATTATAAATTAATAATAATAATAATAATAATAATAATAATAATAATAATAATAATAATAATAATAATATTATTATTATTATGATTATTATTATTGTTTTCCCTACTGTTTATATCCTAGCATATTTCGCTATAGTCGTCCACAAGCATTTATGGTTGTCAAGGTCACACACTTTCCCTTCTTCTTACTGCAAACTTACTCACCCTCCTGCCACCCTAATGGGCTGGGGACCGGTTCTACTGTAAAAATCTGAACTTCCTACACTGCAAAGACAAAGCCGAAATTCAGTATCCTGTGTAAGCTTGTGCTGTGCTCTTCTGTGTTATGTGTATAGCTCAGAGTTGTCTAAACTAGTGCTGTGATGTTCTGTTTTATATATGTAGACACTTTTTCAAGCATTCAATAAACCGTGGCCGAGTGATTAGTCTCTCTGCCTTGCACCGTGGCGACCCGAGTTCGATCCCCGTCTGGATGGTGAACAAAGTAGGCGCGAGGGTTTTTTTATCGGAATTCTTCCATTTCCCCTCATCATTGTCATTCCACCAATGTTCCATAATCACCGTCACTCTGCGAGATCCTAAGCCAGGAGTCCAGAACAAATAAAAAGAAGTCTGAAAGTTGTAATTTGTGTTTAATAAATACTGTTATGCTTTGAGTATGCTTCACAGTCTAAATATGCGTAGCCAGAAAAAAGAAATCATTTTTTATGTTTACAAATATTTTTAATATCTTTCTAGCAGTGAGTCATCCGCTATTTCTTCCATGTACAATAAAACTCAGAGTTATGGCAACAGCTTTTGGTGTTAGTTTAAACATTTTAAGAAATGTTTGTATTGACGCGATTGAGTCCCTACAAAATAATCCATGCCCATCTTTCCGTTCTCCTAACCGTCTCATAATTCATTTTCCGTTTCATAGTCTCGACAATCATCTAATTTTCCTCTTGATCGTCCCTTCAATCAGTTTACTAGGCCTATTATTAATCTCGTCAATCTTTTTTTCTTCCCTTCATTTCACCTATAGCAGTTTCTTCATTAATTTTTCTCTGATCAAATTAATTCAGTCCTGATTGTCCCTTCAGCTATTTCTCTATTAAAATGTTCTCAGCAATCTGTTATTTCATGCCGTCTCGTCAGTCGTTCTACCCTAATAGTCCCGGATTTTATTTTCCTTCCCATTGCCTTAAATCTTTTTTTATCATCTCTTGTCACTTTCGTCCCAATCATTTAATCACTCCTGATCGTCTTATCAGTTACTTTCTCCTGATTATCTCGTGTTACTGCAACACTATTTCATAAGCCTTCTTTCACAAATGACGAGACGCTCGCTAGTAAATTATAAACGACCTATAAGCCTAAAAGGAACTGAGACGATCAAGAATGAATTGACGAGATGAGCACAAGGAGACTGACGAGATTACTTTTTGCAGTGTAACTTGCAAAGGGAAAATTTCGTGAGGAGGATGGGTAAGCGACCGAAACTACGTACGACCTTGAACACTTCAGAAGTCTGTGTTCCACTATAAACCCTGCGAACTGGTTATGATCTCCAGCGTGAACTGGAAATTTATTTATTTTTCATAGGGACTCTTTGTGTATGTGTATGAATATGTGAGAGTTTTTTTTGTGTGTTCTGTTCTAACGTTACCGTAAACGGTAGGCCTTGCTTCATTATAACTATATGACGAGATAATTGTATTATTGTCTAATCTATAGTATGGGTTTGAGATATGAGGTTGAGGACACATGAATTCTGTAGTTCCAAAACGTCTCTTATCCACTTTTGATGTTTTTTCACAAATCAAGAAAAACTTTTTTTTCCATTTTTTATGTTAAAATAAGAATTTTTTCACCCTTTAAAATAAATATTTTATAGTATATAGGTTAGGAATAGAAGCACATTAGGTTATTTTGTTCAGTAAAGTTTTTATTTAAATGTTAAAATTGGAGAAGAAAGTTTTGGAATTATGTCTAGAAGGCAAGTTTAGAAACAACTTAGTTGGATAAGGCACGATTTGGAAAAACACAAAAATCTTCAATGTAAACTAAATGTTGTATTACAAGACTGCAAATCAAAAGTTATACATTTTTAAAGAAGTAGTTTATGTCAATGATTAGTAAAAAATTGAAAGCTTACTAAAAACAATTAAAATACTCTCATAATTATTAGAAATCCAATGTAAATTAAATTTTGTATTACAAGACTTCAAATCAAAAGTTATACATTGTCAATGAAGTAGTTTAAGGTAAATGATTAGTAAAAAAAAACTGAAAGCTTACTAAAAAAATTCAAAATACTCTCATAATGAAAAGTTTTCAAATGTTCTTAAGCACAATGATCTGATTTAGAGTGTAGTTCACCACAACAGTCAACATCTGTTTCAACATTCTGGGCTTCGTCAGCACGATTTGCATTCAGGAGGTTCATGTACAAAGATAATCGGGTCTGATTTTTACATCCATCGCCGAAATGTTTTGTTAGAAGGTTGTTAACAACATTTAATTTTGCTTCTTTAATGATGTTCCCTTTGCAAATAACTTGAGGCTCAATACCACAAATGTTGTGCTCCTTTTTGACAACACTTTTATGGAGTATGGAGTAGGCAAGTTATGAAACACAGTTTTGGAGGATAAGATACATTTTGGAACATCAACCATATTTCTCCTATTAAAGTGAGTGTGAGAAGTTTTTTGGGACATCATTTCGTGACAGTATATTGTGTATTGATCATAGAGTGCGGTATTGTAGATACTCAGCTTATCTGAATTTTCGATTTGTCAGGATAAGACACATTGTGGAACTATAGGACTTACATATGATATTAATTTATTATAATTAATGGACTATTACACTAATACAAATGATTTAAAAGATATAATGTTAAGTATAGTAGTTAGCCTGATACCACGAGTTTGCCGTTATGTCTCAGTGGATATCGTGTGCTCTTCCCAATCAAGCTGTCCATGATTCGATTCCCAGCGTGAATGGAGGTCTATATCCATGGTACTGGGTGTTTATTTCTAGTCTTGTGCTTGTCCTCTGACATCTCCGCGGTGTCCCTGATCCATGCTGACAACAAGGTTAGGGAGGCCCATAGTGAGAGCATCTCATATTGTCAAAACATGTACTAATCTCTTCTATATTTCATAGGAATCTTAAGTCAGTAAAAAAGGAACACGTAACACAAGAAAAATAAGTAAGTTACTAGGAATGTTTCGTGTGAATTTTGCTTTTGATAATTAGGGGAGAGTCGGGTAATATCGGACATCGGGTAGTATCGGACAGTGCGTTTCTTTCATCTACCACCATATGGTAGTACCTGAATGACATGGTTACGTTTCTCTTGCGACATCACAGAAACGTAACCATGTCAATCATGTAGGGTAAACATTGGTAATTTCATGGCAGTGGTTATTTCGTGATACTTTTTCTTTGCTCTTTTGTGAACTAACCAAGGGATTGCATATGTTGTCCAGTTTCCAGAAACATACAGCTAAGCTTTGTGTGACTATTGTAGTTGCTTCAGTGAGCTTTTATGTTTGGAGAGAGCAAGTTTGCGTCGACTTCTCAGGCATACAAATTTTGTGGATGTTTGTAATTACATTACAGGCTTATTACTAAAGGTAAGCATATTATATTTGGTACAAAGATTTATTGCATCTTCATGAAATTTTAGGAAATGTTTTTGGAATTTTAGATACATCTGTAGTCGCCATATAGGCTTAGCTTTACTTATAGAAATCTTAGCTGTTTGAGGCGAAATTTTGTTGAGCATTAAGTGTGACAATTTTTAAAATAGTATAAAATGTATTACAATAGGAATTTTAGAAATCTGAAGATAAGATGTGATAACAAAAAAGAAAACGGAGACGCAATGGGTTCAGTGTAGTTTCTGTTTGATTTGTTATCATGCTAAGTGTCAATGATAAGTGCTAGATGACTTACTTGCAAGAATTGTGACAGAAGATGGAACATGGCTCCACCATTTTGGACCGGAGACAGAGGCAGACAATGGAGTGGCATCATGCAAATTCACCAAAGAAATAGAAATTCAAAAGTACACCTTCGGCAGGAAACGTTATGGCTACTGTGTTTTTTCGATTCAGAAGGACTCTTGCTTGTGGACATCATGCCACACGGAACCACCATTAATTCTGACGCGTATGTTGCAACTCTCAAGAAACTTCAAGTTCGACTGAGTCGTGTTCGACGACATCGGGAGAAGCAGGATGTTCTGCTATTGCACGACAACGCACAGCCATATGTCAGTCACAAGACCACAGATCAGGTCAGAAAATTCGGATAGACAACACTGAAACAACCGCCTTACAGTCCTGAACTGGCACCGTGCGATTACCATCTCTTTGGTAAACTGAAGGATCCCTTCGCGGAACGAGATTAGAAGATGACTCCCTTGTGCACGCTGCTAAAGAGTGGCTCAGACGTGTTGGTCCAGACTTTTACCGTGCTGGTCTACAGGCCCTCGTTCCTAGGTTACGTAAGGCAGTTGAAAGGGACGGGGATAATGTGGAAAAGTGACATTTTGTTCCTTAAGGATGCATCTACATTCTGTGAAAATAGCAAAGCTGTAGGATAAAAATATAATTTTTAAACAAACGTTATGCATTACTTTTGGAGTTACCCTAGTAATATAGGCTATAGTAAAGTCCGTAATAAAAGTGTTCACCCTTTCAGGGTAAAGAAGATCCCTTTTCAATTTCAATTTTTACTTTGATTTCATTCTTATTATGTGTTGATATGTATTTCTATGTTTTCTTGCTATGAATATTAGACGGAATTACTATGTTTGAAGTCTTGTAACAATAAATGAGAATTTCATTTGACTTTAATGAATTTTTCCACAATTCTTCTACCTCTCACGAAATTATCAATGCAATATCACGAAATTACCAAGGTTATCACGAAATAACCA
The DNA here is from genome assembly GCF_040183065.1 of Periplaneta americana. Lineage (NCBI taxonomy): Eukaryota > Metazoa > Arthropoda > Insecta > Blattodea > Blattidae > Periplaneta > Periplaneta americana. The sequence goes on from NC_091124.1 coordinate 172,701,257, forward strand.
ACCTTTCAGCTTAAGTTGTAAAAGTGGTTTTTGGCACATATTCAAGAACGTATCCAATCTTTTATGTATCCAGACTTGTACAGCAAGTTATCATCTCTTAGATGAAAAATTCGGAATAAGGATATATTTACACGTTTGCATTTTAAATTAGTTTTCATGAAATTATCACGAAATTACCAATGTTTACCTTACAATTCGTGCGGTACATGAAAGAAACTCACTGTCCGATATTACCCGATGTCCGATACTATCCTACTCTCCCCTAATTTCCTGATTCATCTTTGAAAATTCTATTCATTTTATGTGATTCTCATTTTTGTGAAGCAAGAGTAGACTATATAGGGTTTTTTAAAAGTAAGAAGTAACTTTAATTCCACATATTTCTTCATTTTCTACACATCTTATAAATCTTTACATTGACATATTACACAAGAAACGGGATTTCTTGCATCACCACCCATTGCCAAAACTTCATCATAGATTTTGTATTACGTCCATTTTGTTCTTTCACAAATAACAGCCTCTTTTCAGTGCTGTATATGGAAGCTCTTATCTCAAAAGCCAGAACGAAGTAAGTCCAAAATCTCCATTTGAGATATCGTGAGATTAATGTTCCATTGACTTACTTCCTTTGATAATCGAAATAAATACGCAACTATCCATCCCTGCAATTCGGGAGTACCAACATCAAAACAAACATAAAATACTGAATCAACCATAACCTGAAAATCCATTGGCACTTACCTCCTTTTGTCTTATGACGCATGAGATCTGAGTTCGTGTTCTAGAATGTCTGCTTTTAAGGTACCCGGAGGTTCATTGCCGCCCTCACATAAGCCCGCCATTGGTCCCTGTCCTGAGCAAGATTAATCTATTCTCTACCATCATATCCCACCTCCCTCAAATCCATTTTAATATTATCATCCCATCTACGTCTCGGCCTCCCTAAAGATCTTTTCCCCTCCAGCCTCCCAACTAACACTCTATATGCATTTCTGGATTCGCCCATACGTGCTACATGCCCTGTCCATCTCAAACGTCTGGATTTAGCCTAATGTTCCTAATTATGTCAGGTGGAGAATAAATTGCATGCAGTTCTCCGTTATGTAGGCTAACTTTCTCCATTCTCCTGTAACTTCATCCCTCTTGGCCCCAAATATATTCCTAAGGGCCTTATTCTCAAACACTCTTAACCTCTGTTCCTCTCTCAAAGTGAGAGTCCAAGTTTTACAACCATACAGAACAGCCGGTAATATAATTGTTTTATAAATTCTAACTTTCAGGCTTTCTGAGATCAGACTGGATGATAAAAGCTTCTCAACCGAAAGATATATTTCCAATTTTATATTTCCATTTCGTACAATATTCTGGTTACGAGACATAGTCATATACTTCGTCTTTTTGGGATTTACTTCCAAACCTATCTCTTTACTTGCTTCAAGTAAAATTCCCGTGTTTTCCCTAATTGTTTGTGGATTTTCTCCTAACATATTCACGTCATCCGCATAGGCAAGCAGGTGATGTAACCCATTTAATTCCAAACTCTCTCTGTTATCCTGGACTTTCCTAATGGCATATTCTAGAGCAACGTTAAAAAGTGAAGGTGATTGTGCATCTCTTGCTTTAGCCCGCAGTGAATTGGAAAAGAATCTGAGAGAAATTGGTCTATACGGACTCTGCTGTACGTTTTATTCAAACACATTTTAATTAATCGAAGTAATTTCTTGGGAATACCAAATTCAATAAAAATAATATATAAAACTTCTCTATAAAACCGAGTCATATGCGTTTTTGAAATCTATGAATATCTGATGTACTGTACTCTTATACTCTAATTTTTTTTCTCCAAATACAAAAAATCTTATCAATAGTCGATCTATTACGCCTAAAACCACACTGATGATCCCCAATATTTCATCTACATATGGGGTTAATCTTCTCAAAAGAATATTGGACAAAATTTTGTACTATGTCTATAAAAGTGATATTCCTCGAAAGTTACTACAGTTAGTCTCGTTCCCTTTTAAAGATAGGTACAATTATGCACTTCTTCCATTGTTGTGGTACAATTTCCTTTTCGCAAATAGTAAGTACAAGCTTATAAACTTCGCTAGATAATGCGCTTCCATCCTCTTGTATTAATTCTGATGGAATTTGATCAATACCTGGAGACTTGTAATTTTTCAGCTTTTCTATCACAATTTCGACTTCAGAGAGTGTGGGTTCGGGTATAAATGGCTCTGCAGTTTGTATTTGAATTTCGTCCCGATCAGTTCTATTTCACATCTATAAAGTATATAACAAAACTTTGTGAAACCAACACAGGTTTTTTTTCCGCTTTAAAGATGGCGGCTACCGCGTCACTTCTCAATGCGAGGTTAGCGATATAGATAAGTTTGAGATATGTGGACAAGAAACACATTCAGTCATAAGGAAGGTGTACAAATCTAGTTCGAACTACAATGGTAGTCACAAATTTGTACTACATATGAATTAAGTGTACTTAATTTAATAAATAAAGTTTTGTAAGTATTAATATTACGTAACTTAGCTCAATTGCAGTTACCTATTGATGGTATCTACAGAACAAGATTGAAACAGGGAAGGCGGAAAATAGACTTACATTATATAGCCTAAATTTTTAAACTTCAATGAATTCGAGTAATGACTTTTTGACGTGTTATTTATAATAAAATGGAATTTTCACTTCATAACCATAATACCATTATAAACCTTCAATAATTCGACACTCTGCCGTTCCATTTTCTGGTCAGCAAGGCTTGAAAAAGCACAAGATAAAATGTAGAACAAATTTCACGCACCCAGTCTCTATTGAAAGGAGATAAATTTTTCATCTTCCTGTTCGAACTTTGATTCCGATGCCCTCTATTTATAACTATAAAGTAACAGTGGATTATAAAATGAAATAGTTTCGGTATGAATATTTAAATTTGTTAATTTAAGACATACCCACTTTCCATCGGTTCAACAAAGCTTTGATCCTGTAACTTCTTTCTATATATGTCCATGCCCACGTACATATCTATTTAAACATTCAGGCATGATGATTGTCAATTTTTTTTTAATCTCGTGGGTTTTGAATATTAACTAAAGAGAATTAGGTCATTGCGGGCTTTGTTAGCACAGTTTACATCTCCGGTTTGATTTCGCTACGCGTAAAGCAATTTTTGTCGTGACGATGATGATGGCTCTTTACCCGTGCCCCTATGTTATGCCCCCAGGTCACCATCACACAGCGCTGCTATTACAACGCTATTCACGGTGCACAATCACACCAAGCTCGGCCATTGTAACATATGATTTAGAAAAGGAATAACAACAGATGTTACACAGCAAAGAGATGTTCAATCGACGTAACAGGCGTACGAATCCTTTCCTATGCTATCCTCTACCCCACCATTTACATTCTGTGCTGTCTTACTCTACTGTATATTATCCCATTCCATTCAGCATCTTGTCATAACATCGCTTCTTCTCCCATCTTTTACGTGTTACCGTTCCTCTCTTCTTTCCTTAAATCTTCTCTTTCATTCTTATCTTCGTCTTCTCGAATTCTCTCATTTCCCACTTACGCCTTCCAAACGTCTGCCTCTCCCCACTTCCTTCTTTTTGAATTCTCTCTCTTCCCTTCTCTGAAATTATTTTCGTTTCCTCCTCCAAAATTGTCCCCCTTTTCATTCCGTCTTCCCAAAATTCTCTCTCCTCCCACTTCCTTCTTCCCGAAATTCTCTCCCTTTCCACTTGCTTCTTCCCGAAATTCTCTTCCTTTCCACTTGCTTCTTCCCGAAATTCTCCCTCTTTAAACTTCCCCTTCCCGAAATTTTCCCTTTTCCCACTTCTTTCCGAAATTCTCCCTCTTCTCACTGTCCTCTTCCCGAAATTCTCTCCCTTCACTCTCCGAAATTCTCTCCCTTCCCTTTTTCCGAAATTCTCTCCCTTTCTTCTTTAAGAAATCTCTCCCTTCACTCCTTCCGAAATTCTTTCCCTTCCCTCTTTCCGAATTTTCTCTCTTCCTTCTTTCCGAAATTCTCTCCCTTCTCTCTTTACGAAATTCTCTCCCTTCCTTTTTTTCCGAAATGCTCTTTCTTCCCTCTTTACGAAATTCCCTCCCTTCCTTTTTCCGGAAATTCTCTCCCTTTCCTCTTTGCGAAATTCTCTCTCTTTCCTCTTTAATAAATCTCTGCCTTCACTTTTTCCGAACAATTTTCGATAGCCATTTTTCGAAATTCTCTCCCTTCCATCTTTCCGAAATTCTCTCCCTTCCCTCTTTCCGAATTCTCTCTCTTCCTTCTTTCCGAAATTCTCTCCCTTCTCTCTTTACGAATTTATCTCCCTTCCATCTTTCCGAAATTCTCTCCCTTCTCTCTTTACGAAATTCTCTCCCTTCCTTCTTTTTCCGAAATGCTCTTTCTTCCCTCTTTACGAAATTCCCTCCCTTCCTTTTTCCCGAAATTCTCCCCCTTTCCTCTTTGCGAAATTCTCTCTCTTCCTTCTTTCCGAAATTCTCTCCCTTCCCTCTTTGCGAAATTCTCTCTCTTTCCTCTTTAATAAATCTCTGCCTTCACTTTTTCCGAACAATTTTCGATTCCCTATTTTCGAAATTCTCTCCCTTCCATCTTTCCGAAATTCTCTCCCTTCCATCTTTCCGAAATTCTCTCCCTTCCCTCTTTCCGAATTCTCTCTCTTCCTTCTTTCCGAAATTCTCTCCCTTCCTTTTTTCCCACATTCTCTCTCTTCCCTGTTTCCGAAATTCTCTCCCTTCTCTCTTTACGAAATTCTCTCCCTTCCTTTTTCCGACATTATCTCTCTTCCCTGTTTCCGAAATTCTCTCCCTTCTCTCTTTACGAAATTCTCTCCCTTCCTTTTTTCCCACATTCTCTCTCTTCCCTGTTTCCGAAATTCTCTCCCTTCTCTCTTTACGAAATTCTCTCCCTTCCTTTTTCCGACATTCTCTCTCTTCCCTGTTTCCGAAATTCTCTCCCTTCTCTCTTTACGAAATTCTCTCCCTTCCTTTTTTCCCACATTCTCTCTCTTCCCTGTTTCCGAAATTCTTTCCCTTCCCTCTTTCCGAATTCTCTCTCTTCCTTCTTTCCGAAATTCTCTTCCTTCCCTCTTTACGAAATTCTCTCGCTTCCTTTTTTCCCACATTCTCTCTCTTCCCTGTTTCCGAAATTCTCTCCCTTCCCTCTTTCCGAATTCTCTCTCTTCCTTCTTTCCGAAATTCTCTCCCTTCCCTCTTTCCGAATTCTCTCTCTTCCTTCTTTCCGAAATTCTCTTCCTTTTTTTTCTCTCGTGCAAAATGTTAGCTGCCTGTTTTCACTACAAGACCCCGAAATAAATCCCGGCATTATACATATAAGCAACAGGGAAGGGATACTGATCGCTACAGGTTGGAATGGACAGCCCTTCCTGTGTGCAAGCCAGTGGCAATCAGCAGCGAACAGAAGCACGTGAATCAAGATCAGTAATACAAGCGGACGGCTACAGAGTTAAAGTATCTAGTACGATGTTGAGGGTTGTGTAAGAAAGGAGAACTGTTGCAGTGAGTTCCACTGAGCAAGACGTAAATTCGATTAATCTACTTGAGTTCCCCACGAGTTATTTCCGTAAGAATATTGTAAATTCGATTAATCTACTTGAGTTCCCCACGAGTTATTTCCGTAAGAATGTTGTAAATTCGATTAATCTACTTGAGTTCCCCACGAGTTATTTCCGTAAGAATATTGTAAATTCGATTAATCTACTTGAGTTCCCCACGAGTTATTTCCGTAAGAATGTTGTAAATTCGATTAATCTACTTGAGTTCCCCACGAGTTATTTCCGTAAGAATATTGTAAATTCGATTAATCTACTTGAGTTCCCCACGAGTTATTTCCGTAAGAATATTGTAAATTCGATTAATCTACTTGAGTTCCCCACGAGTTATTTCCGTAAGAATATTGTAAATTCGATTAATCTACTTGAGTTCCCCACGAGTTATTTCCGTAAGAATGTTGTAAATTCGATTAATCTACTTGAGTTCCCCCACGAGTTATTTCCGTAAGAATATTGTAAATTCGATTAATCTACTTGAGTTCCCCACGAGTTATTTCCGTAAGAATATTGTAAATTCGATTAATCTACTTGAGTTCCCCACGAGTTATTTCCGTAAGAATGTTGTAAATTCGATTAATCTACTTGAGTTCCCCACGAGTTATTTCCGTAAGAATATTGTAAATTCGATTAATCTACTTGAGTTCCCCACGAGTTATTTCCGTAAGAATATTGTAAATTCGATTAATCTACTTGAGTTCCCCACGAGATATTTCCGTAAGAATATTGTAAATTCAGTTAATCTACTTGAGTTCCCCACGAGTTATTTCCGTAAGAATGTTGTAAATTCGATTAATCTACTTGAGTTCCCCACGAGTTATTTCCGTAAGAATATTATAAATTCGATTAATCTACTTGAGTTCCCCACGAGTTATTTCCGTAAGAATGTTGTAAATTCGATTAATCTACTTGAGTTCCCTACGAGTTATTTCCGTAAGAATGTTGTAAATTCGATTAATCTACTTGAGTTCCCCACGAGTTATTTCCGTAAGAATGTTGTAAATTCGATTAATCTACTTGAGTTCCCCACGAGTTATTTCCGTAAGAATATTGTAAATTCGATTAATCTACTTGAGTTCCCCACGAGTTATTTCCGTAAGAATATTGTAAATTCGATTAATCTACTTGAGTTCCCCACGAGTTATTTCCGTAAGAATATTGTAAATTCGATTAATCTACTTGAGTTCCCCACGAGTTATTTCCGTAAGAATATTGTAAATTCGATTAATCTACTTGAGTTGCCCACGAGTTATTTCCGTAAGAATGTTGTTTCGTCTTCGGGAAACATAAACGCGAAAAAAAAAAATGGACCAGTTCATGAGTGAACTGATTGAAAATAGTTGTACAGGAGTGGACCGGTATGAGGAGACAACTCTCGATGTATGTGAAGGAAGTGATTGTGATTCAAGTTACAGTGATAGCGATCGCAAGACCCTTGCTCCTGCCACAGGTAATGTTGCAGGTCCCAGTTCGATATTCGAGTCAGACAATGAATCCCCAGAAACCAGTGATACGAACAGTCAGTCCCCCTACAAATCGTTCAGTTCAAGCAGTAAAAAATGTAAATCTGGGTGTCAGCATAGACTACAAGAGGGAAGCTGTGAAATTCTGGCTGAATGAATGTGGTAAAAACCGCCATTCAATATCATACGTTCGCAGGAACTTCCGTCGCGTTACATCAGAGCGACAACTATATTTATGGAAGATTTTATTTATTTATTTTATTGGGTTATTTTACGACGTTGTATCAACATCTAGGTTATTTAGCGTCTGAATGATATGAAGGTGATAACGCCGGTGAAATGAGTCCGGGGTCCAGCACCGAAAGTTACCCAGCATTTGCTCGTATTGGATTGAGGGAAAACCCCGGAAAAAACCTCAACCAGGTAACTTGCCCCGACCGGGATTCGAACCCGGGCCACCTGGTTTCGCAGCCAGACGCGCTGACCGTTACTCCACAGGTATGGACATATTTATGGAAGAAGCAGATGAAAAAATATAACGACACATCCCATAGAACATACCCCCACAAACAGCGCTCAACGAGCGCGCGCGCTCTTTCGGAGCGGGAGAGCCGTGTTTTCCGCTCGCCGAATCGGAGAGGAAGATACGTCAGAATGACATAGACTTGCTATAGGTAGAGGAGAGAGAAACGACCACTCAGTTATCTAGTGGGGTGCAGTGCGTATTCTCAGTAACTGTTTCACGTTGTTCTACTGCTACAGTACGGTGTGGAAGAATCTAAAAGACGGAAAAGTAGTGATCAGGCAAATTCTTTCAAAGTTGCATGGGAAAATGCTTATTTTTTCATACTCAGCGCTTTATCTGCCACAACATTTTGAAAGGTAGAAAGAAACGTAACATAATACGTCATTACGAGTCCAGACTTAAAGATACTAAAGATATTAATCTTCAACAATTTAAATATCTCTCTTCAGGGAAAAGGCCAGCTCAGTGTTGATATGTTGAATAAATTACGGGATTTCAGTCGTAAACTTACACTTTTCGTAAGTCAGTTTCGGGAAGGTAATATGGCTTACTTTCGAACGATAGAAACTGCTCGTGATGAAGCCATGTGAAACGAGTATGTGCAAATATTAATTGAAATTCAAAATGAATTTAATTCTACGTTCCAAGATCTTGTCTTAAGGTCCACACCTGTCGAGTAACGGTTAGCGCGTCTAGCCGCGAAACTAGGTGGCCCGGATTCGATTCCCGGTCGGGTCAAGTTACCTGGTTGAGGTTTTCCCGGAGTTTTCCCTCAACTCAGTATGAGCAAACGCCGAGTAACTTTCGGTGTTGGACTCCGGACTCATTTCACCGGCATTATCACTTTCTTCTCATTCAGACGCTAAATAACATAAGCTGTTGGTAAAGCGTCGTAAAATAACCTTGTCTTAATTCGAAAAAAGTTTAAAGTTATCATAATAAATTCTTCAACGTCAGTTGAAACAATGTCATATAAGTTACAGGTGGGCCTGGTTGGTATAGCGCTGGCCTTCTATGTCCAAGGTTGCGGGTTCGATTCCGGGCCAGGTCGATTGCATTTAAATGTGCTCATATAACCTCGGCAGTTGCGAGCGTCGTTAAATAAAACATAACATTTAACGATCTACAGCTCGGATTTATTGATCTTCAATGTGGCCTAAGGGCTAAAGATCGTTTCAATAATACTACTAGCCTGGTTGAGTTTTACAAGACTAAACATTAGCAATAATATCCACGACTACACAGGCTGGCTGTGAAAATGATTGCTATGTTTGGCTCAACATTTATATTTGTGATCAATTGTATAATCAACTTTAATGAAGGCAGACATCGAACATCTGTAACTGATGTTTCATTATGATCAGTAGGCTACTGTTCCTTTCAGCTGCCAACAGCATAAAACCTCGTTTTTATGTACTGATAAATAAAAATATAACAAAATGATATTGTACATTTAAGTAGGTATAAAATTTCTATTAGTTCTGTAAAATAAATATTTCTGCAGGCCTATTAATTAATAATAGTCCAAGATAGTTTTGCAAACACTGAACGGGAATTCATTTCAAAAACACTCGTACTAGTACTTCCTTTTGTATATATTTTGCACGAGATCACCCCTTCTTCCAGTCCACCCTATACTGAGCGCAGCTAATATCTGCATTCCGCTCATGAGCTGTGAGCCGGCTCGGAGAGCGCAAACCTTGTGCAGGCCTACCATAGAACATAAAAAAACTTATGTATGAGAAACTATTTGTTCGTTTTGAACATGCTGGAAGACCATCGAATTGCTCCAGATTCCTCTTGGTACTATGAGAAAAACCTAACCGCTTGATAAGTTCTTCTTCCGGCAGTGGAAAGTGCTTTACCACCGCTTATCAGAAAAACTATCGAAGATATTCTCGCCGAAGTTTTACATAGGGACACCATACTTAAATTGCAATCCTTTATCCATTTTCAATTTTCATCTCCACGATTCTGGGATATCATAAGATAATCTTGGTTTGCAAGCAGATACACCACAGAAAGACCTCCTGAATTTGTACTAACCGTGAATTATTGTCTTGAAACGATGAAAAAACAATGTGGCCGAAAAGAATTGTTTTCAACATTCAATCAATACGAGTCAGTTCTGTCTCTTGTGTATGCTTCAATGACACCATGGGACGCGAGACAGTTTACTACATTTCACACGCGCACTCCACTCCGCTCGCTAGTGAGACAGGGATGTCCAGCTGCGTTGCGTTATCGTCCGGCCACAGAAGGATTCCAGCTTCGATTTCGGGGCCTTGCACAGTGGGACGGATTGCGATTCTAGCCGGAACAAAATCAATTTTCACATGTTCTCATTTTTATGCGTGTCCTATCTCAAGTTGTTGCTAATGAATCACAGAATGCTTATCTATGAGAAAGACGCTTTGACACTAAACATACGGACGTCACACAATGATGTTGACGAGGATTCCCCTCCGTAACCAGTTTTATTGCTCAGCCACGCTAAAACAGTGTAAGAAGCAAGCTTGTTTTCTGTGATCTGGGAGTGAAACATTTTGTGATTCTGAAATGGAAAATGAAGAACAAGGTTGGTAGATAATTATTATATAAATTTTATGTTCATAATAACTTTGAATTTTTAGAAACGGCATGTTAATTTAACGGCGGCAAATGCGATTTTTTAAAACTATTTCTCAAAGTAAACGTTGACTTATAATGGGACAGTCAACCAGAATCACATTTATTTTTATGTCAGAATGTAGGTTTAAGTGTGCACTTTAAGACTAACCTAGTTTCATTTGCTCCTACTGACCGCTCTGCATGTGGTTAATTTTTTTCAGACTCGGAACCGCTACCGGTGATTTTGAGCCGTGATCTATTTCCAATACTTGCCAATAAAAATGGCGACTTGGATGAACTATATAGATATGTTTTGAACCAATTATGTATTTTAACATGTGATTCTAATAGTGAGAAGGGCATTAATAATATTTTGAAAAATATTCGAAGTAATTATAACAGACGTTGGATGCAGTGTCGCCGTAAAAAGGATTATTTTCTAAAAAACATTGTTCTTGGCAGGTCAGAGGCAACAACAAAGATATTTTTGCAGCTAGAAAACAGGGGCTTATTTCTAGATTTCGCTCTCAATTAGGTCGTCTTATTGACAAACCGAAATCTGGTGGCCCTGGGACATCAAATGATGGCAATATAGCACGTTGGTTTTTTTTGAAAACCCACAAATTACAGCCAATATTACGGGCATTAGTAAGACCTCATTCACAGATTTTCTGTAATTTTATTCACAATTTCATGTGGATATTCAATATACAGTATATTGAGGCGTTTGAGAAGTACACCAATGATACAGCCCATTTATATGTAGAATAGATATATCCATGCCATCCAGCGTGCATAAAGTACTGATACATGTAGGAAAATTTGCAGAAACTGCGATACTTCCTATTGGGATGTTATCTGAAGATGCTCAAGAGGCAAGACACGAACATTTACAAAAGTACAGGTTAGACCACGCTAGGAAGTGTCCTCGCGAGAGAAACGAGATGTCCTACACATGTTGTTAGTATCTTCTGATCCCATCATATCCCAGATCAATCGACATCCAAATACAAGAAAATCAAAAATGTCAGTTGAGGTAATTAAACTGCTACAAGTACCAGCTGCGAGTGCCAACAACAGCGCTGCTCAACTGCAACCCCAAGATGAGGACGACAGTAGCGCTAGCGGGTCCGACACTTCTGGAGATACAACAGACGCTTCAGATTTCTAAACAAGAGTCATAAAATTTACTACATATATTACTTTTCTCTTCATAGTAGTCTGTAAAATAATTTATATTTACTTTAAATTTTTATTTGCATTAGTTGTATGCAATTTCTATTACTGTACGATTCTTTTTTAATAAATAGGCATTTTATACTAAAATAATAATTCTCATACAAATATTTCATCAAATGTCATAATTATTTACCTTCATCTTGCTATTTTCAACGATTCGAAAGGAATTTATCAATATTAGATTTTGTTCCGGCTAGAATCGCAATCCGTCCCACTGTGCCTTGCAGTGAAAACAGGCAGCTAAAATTTTGCATGTGGTCTTCTCATAGCACATCGGTTATGTCACCAAAGTTTCGAGGCAAGTTTCGGCATGCAGGGTGTGATACTTGCCTTGTAAGCCTTACACAAGTGCTTTGTCTCAGCTGCAAAATATTTAAGCTGAATTAATTTTAAGTGTTGTGTTCGCTATGATTTTATCAGTTGTCTCTTCTTCGAAACAGAATAGTTGCACTGTAATTGTTGTAAACGGCTTCAGTGACAAATTTGGAAAAGACGCATTACTTCAACAATAGTGTCCTGTTCTCATCTGTATACAGTAAAACCTCATTAATCTAGACCAACGTTTCTCAAACTATGGTCCGCGGACCACCTATGGTCCTCAAGTTCTATCCTTGTTGTCCTTCAGAAAAACCAGAAGAAAAAATAAAATCCAAACGAATTGCGTATCACACTATAGCTGAAAATTTCAGACTTTGAAAATTACACATGACAATCGCCTTTCACTTTTTCTCTCAGTACTAATATTTTATGAAATTTATTACCCTACCCGTCTACCCATTTCCCACTCTACTCTCAACAACAAAAGAAAGATTTAAAGCACTATGAACGTGGCGTTTCTCGCCATCTTTTCCCTGCATATCTAGCGCCGAGTCTGTAACCCAGCCAGGGACCACCCGAATTCATAACAGAGGACCAAAGTACCGAATCTTTTCATGTATTTGTGACTTTCTTAATAGTTTTTCCGACACCCAGTTTGCACATTGAAATGGGCACATACAGTATGTCGTACACCAATAAAATAGAACGTGCCAAATTGTATCTTTACTTGTTGAAAATCGGACGTGTTTTTGCATTAATTTTTTTATTTGTTTTTCCAGATGACGATATAAAAAATTTTAGAATCCGCCTATTTTAAAATCCGACATTTTTACTTCTTAAACTTGCGTGTTTCGTCTCTAAGTGCCGTTTCAATTTCGCGGGTTTCATACACTCGTTTGAAAGCACTTCGTAACAAACAACGCACCGAGGTTTTGGTTCACTTTCATTGTCACACCAAGTAAGTCCAAGTTCCAAATAATTCTTGTCATTTTTACGAAAGTATTTTTTCTTTGAACAGCTACCACTAGGACTAGATATTTCTTTAATGGCACTATAATTAATGTATTTCTTCACACACAGCTTCTGAACTATTAGCACTGCTTAAATGAAGCGTATCATCATGTTCCTTTCTTTACAAAGATCCGGATCAAAGCCAGTTTTCCATTATTTATAATGGGCACTATTTAACAGAGACATGGGCAAACTACTAGCGTGTACCACATAAGAAGGATTTCAAACAACTAGCTGCTAACAGGCAAGCGATGCATCAACAATGCACAGAATTTCTTATAAGTTAATTGTGATTGGCTACAAAAAATATAATTACAAAAGTATTATACTTAATTAATTCTATTCTAGAATATAAGTCTACTGGTATAAAAATATACTACAAAATGATAAATTTGCTTTCGAAGGGAACAAGAGTAAGGTGGTCCGCGGAACTGTTCTGACTTTCCATTTCAAAAACGTTTCAGAAACGCTGATCTAGACTAATAGGGGGATGAGTTGACTGTTTAGCGAAAATCCGCATTAACTAAAATAACCTAAAAAAACAGTAGAAACTGCATTAACACTCTGTTTAAAGCAACAAAAAATGTTTATTATGGTGTACTTAAAGCAAATAGACCTAAACACGCTATACTTACTTACTGACTTACAATACATTTATTCAGCTTAAAATAAGTTCGATGGTGTTCAGGTAAAGAAGAGGATTCCCCCCCCTTTTTTTTTTTTGAAAATAGAGTATTGTTCCCCACGTGAATACATGAGTTAAATTCTAAAAGTGGGCGTGCAAGAAAAGAAAAAATTCCAGCATTTAATATGTTTTATTTGTGTACAAAATGATTTTTATTTTACATATCAAAGCATTTGAAAGAACCATAATTTTAAACATTCTCTGAAACAGTTATGTTATTGTTTTGTTTGTTTCATGGCCTACTCCACATGAATACACACATTTATTTTGTGTTACATTATCAAAGCATTTGAAAGAACCATAACATTTACAAGAGAATATTCATCATTTATGCTCAGTCAAACCTCTATTTGTATGTAAAACTAAATGGAAATTTCAAATATGTAAAATTTAATGTAGTGCCATTTCAAAAAAAAAGTGTTATTATTTTGCTACAACCTGTTCATTAATCAATATTTTTGTGAGACCACTGCCATAAGTTTTAATTATATATCTACAAAAAACTTTTGTTTTTGGTATTTTTTCATAGAATGAATATATAAACAGTTATTGCCACCTTCACATAAGCCCGCCATCTGTCCCTATCCTGAGCAAGATTAATCCAGTCTCTATCATCATATCCCACATCCCTCAAATCCATTTTAATATTATCCTCCCATCTACGTCTCGGCCTCCCCAAAGATCTTTTTCCCTCCTGCCTCCCACGTAACACTCTATATGCATTTCTGGATTCGCCCATACGTGCTACATGCCCTGCCCATCTCAAACGTCTGAATTTAATGTTCCTAATTTTGTCAGATGAGGAATATTATGCGTTCAGTTCTGCGTTGTGTAACTTTCTCCATTCTCCTGTAACTTCATCCCGCTTAGCCCCAAATATTTTCCTACGCACCTTATTCTCAAACACCTTTAACCTCTGTTCCTCTCTCAAAGTGAGAGTCCAAGTTTCACAACCACACAGAACAACCGATAATATAACTGTTTTATAAATTCTAACTTTCAGCTTTTTTGACAAAAGCTTCTCAACCGAATAATAACAGGTATTTCCCATATTTATTCTGCGTTTAATTTCCTCCCGAGTATCATTTATATTTGTTACTGTTGCTCCAAGTTATTTGAATTTTTTTCACCTCTTCAAAGAAATTTCCAATTTTTGTGTTTCCATTTCGTACAATATTCTGACCACGAGACATAATCATATACTTTGTCTTTACTTGCTTCAAGTAAAATTTCCGTGTTTTCCCTAATAGTTTGTGGATTTTCTCTTAACATATTCATTTCATCCGCATAAACAAGCAGCTGATGTAACCCGTCCAATTCCAAACCCTTTCTGTTATCCTGGACTTTCCTAATGGCATATTCTAGAAGTCTAGAGCAAAGTTAAAAAGTAAGGATGGTAGTGTACCGTAATTCCCCATAACTATGGTCCAGGCACCCAACTATGGTCCAAAACGCATTATGTACTACTTAGTCCCCCAAGAGTTCCATGTTTGCCATTTAAGGCGCCACTGTGATGGAATTATGTTCCCCATAGATGCTTCTATCTACCATTACAAGTGGCAATGATATGGATGCTTAACAAGGTCAGTGTGCATCATTCTATTGAATGTGTGAAGACACGAAACCATTCAGTTTGTGTTTGTCTGTTTTATTAAGCTCTCCTCTGTAGAACTAGTACGTTATAGATATATGATTCTTTGCACAATTAAACCTGGCTATATAGTGTTTACTTTCACGTAATAATTAGACTGGCAGAGGTTAAGGACTCTGCTTGAAAAATGTTTAACCTCAAGGCTAGAAGTCAGTCCTCAACTATGTACCACAATTTTTCGTGGACCATAGTTGTATTTCATTTTGAAATATTTGTTTCAATAAAATGTGATCAATGCGATTATTCTGCAAATACGGTATCTCAGTATATTCTAAAACACCATTTAACATTATAGTCAAGTAAACAAAGAAACAGGCTGTTCCAGCATCAATGGTACTAGGGAAGCGAGTTAGAAGTCGTCTAACTCCTCACAGCAAAGCAGCTCCGAAATGTTCTAAGTAAAGAATGGAATAGAATCGACCAGACTGTCATCCATAATCTGATCGAAGGGTTCAATCGGCGAATGGTAACAGTCATACAGTCAAGGGGAGGCAATACCCGCTATTAGAAACATCTGGGTGGCCACAAAATCAGTTGAACATTTGGAAGGAAATTGATACAATTTGTAAACTTTTACACCTTTTTAAAAATATCCATTCTTCGGCGTTTAAAAATAATAGCGCAAATGATAACGAATAAGTTTTTTTTTCTGGGAAGCAATGTTTTCTTCATTTCATAAAGGATTTTCTGATTGAAAAACTTTAGGTGGCCCGGTTTTTTTGCCGGTGAGTGTAGTTGTTCATTATTGCAGGAAAATGACTTTCAGATTTCACTTGTTTATTGAGTGTTTATGTAATGTGTACTAATTCATTCATTCATTTCATTCATTTATTTTATTCCATAGATCTTACATGAGCAATGAAGCTTTATGTGGAACATGTCAACATTTTACAATATTACAATTACAATTTTTACAAATTTTTATAGTTTTACAATTTAGTAATTTTCTACAATTTTTACAATTTTGTACAATTTTTTTACATTTTTTTTTACATTTTTTTTACATTTTGGCGAGATGTACTTTTTATTTATATTTAATATTTCTGTGCTAGATTATGTTTCTACCCTTAAATTAGAAACTCAATGTATTGATTTACGAATAATTACAGCTCCAGCTGTAGTCCATTCGTGCTTTCAAGGATGAATATATGAGTGGACCATAGTTGGGCAACTCAGAATACAACTATGTACCAATGCTTATTATTTTTTCAACACTTGTAATTAAATAATTTCAAACACATATGTCAATATTTATTTAATGTAAACTTACAAGAGTCCGAAGCCAAAATTTCACTTAATCTGGATGAAAAATGTGACAAATGTGGACCATAGTTAGGGGAAACTACGGTATATCCTTGCTTTAGCCCGTAATGAAGTATTAGACATACATTATATAGTACAGTGAAATGTAAAGCGATACATACAATGCAGTACATACGTGATACCCATAATTATGATGATGTGCCCGACGACCCTGCCTCTGCGTCACTCGAAACTCTTGCTGCGTAAGTCGGTTTGAAGTACATACTGCATAAATCTTAAAACAAGATTCTTTAATTCTTTGAAACTCGTCGTTTTCTTTTTTTCCCGTCCTGATTAAGCGAAGTTATGCTTATCGGGGTTCGGATTAACGAGATTTTACTGTATAACATAACACTTTCGCCCCAGTTAATATAGCGGACCACGAATTAGAGCTTCAATTTCTCTTGCAGGAACAGTATAGAATATTAGTTCAGTAATTACATTTACTATTCGCATTGTATAATAATAATAATAATAATAATAATAATAATAATAATAATAATAATAATAATACAGTAATAATTTATTTTATTTTACCTGGCAGAGTTATAGGTCTTCATAGTAAACTTTATGCAGCTTAATCATTGTTTAAGTAAATGTAGTGAAGCAAAAGTACATTTCACACCTACTTATTTCTGGCTCGATTACTGCATTTAATGGAAGTATTTTCTATTACTAAAGTCGCTCTTGAAGTTATGTTAACTGTTTTACATTATATTGAACATTTTACTGATCATTATTTAAAAATTATAATCAAGTTTGCCTTAGCTGCTATTTCCGAATATTACACTGCTGGCCATAATTCTGGAAACTTTTTGTTTTTGTACTGAATTATTATAACATCTGCATTGATTCACAGATTTATACAATTGAAAATGTTTCTCGTGACTGATTCGTTAATTATGGGGTTATAATAAAGGTATTATATTAAATCCTGATTGAAAATGTTTCTCGTGACTGATTCGTTAATTATGGGGTTATGATAAAGGTATTATATTAAATCCTGAATATTTTAACAATAAATAATCATTACTATGTGGGAAATTATGTTCTTGTCGTTTAAGATCTAAATATTAATTTCAGATTTTCATTATAAGTTTCCCTTCCATCTTTCAATGCTAATCGACAAATCTGCTTCACTTCTCTTGGACTTACTTTAGGTTTTCTACCAGTCCTAAGTGTTGTTTTACAAGATTCTATGGATTTGTACCTCTCACATATCTTCTGGACGCCAGGCAATGTAGCACCATTACCAAGTTTTCTTGCAATTTCCTTGATTGTGTAGCCTTCTTCTCGAAGTATGGCTGCCCTAGAAGGTGTTCAGTCCTTTCGTGTAGCCATTGTGAAAAAATGATCAATAAAGTTTGTTGTAAAGCAATCAGGTGTTCACCTAACGAAATCTTAAGTCAGACTAATGATAGAAACAAATTAATAATGTCCATATGTTATGCTACCAGTGCTCAACAATGCTTCTACTGATCAACAATAATCTTAAACTCAACAATGGACTAGTTTTTATAACAGTAAATAATGGGAAATTATAATGAAATCTGAAATTAATATTTAGATCTTTAACGACAAGAACATAATTTCCCACTTAGTAATGATAATTTATTGTTAAAATAGTCAGGATTTAATATAATACCTTTATTATAACCCCATCCGTAACGGGTCAGTCACGAATAACATTTTCTATTGTATAAATCTGTGAATTAATACAAATTTTATAATAATTCAGTACAGAAACAAAAAGTTTCCAGAATTATGGCCACCAGTGTATATCAGAGTTTAAGAGTGCGTAACGTAATATGATTTCGTGAAATAACGTACAAAAACTATATAGAATCTTGAAAGGGCTACATCCATTATGTAGATTATGAATTTAATTAACATGAAAGCCTGCGGGAGCGCTAGTAGATTGTATATTGTGTCCGAGCCTCGAACCATTTATCTGGTTTAGCCGAGCCAATTCTCTGCAGATTCAGTAGAGTATGAGGAAACGGCTAACAGCATGAGAGTGTAAGGTGAATGCTTGATGCTTCAGGCGCACTCTGATCCTTTGTTTGTCTTACTGTTTTGCATCGGGGACCAGTTGCTTTGTTTATCTTGCCTTTTCGCATCGCGAACCAATTGTTTCGGAAATTGCGCATGCGGAAGTGTGAGAAGGGCTGGGAAAGATGATCAACCCAAAATCCATTATTTTCCCATGAGAGTTTTGTCAATGTACAGGAGGTGTACTGGACTCTATTCCAGTGATGTCAATTGATGCCCATAGGAGCAAGCGCGCGCTTTAGAGCTCAGGAGAGCCTGAGCGCTTTACAGCGGAAAGGAAAGAGACAGACGAAAGAGGTAGTATATGCCGCTTGGTCGAGCTATATAAAGGAATGGCCAGCACTGCTTCAATAGATAAAGGGAAGAGAATTTATTAAAACTGTATCCATGTTAATTTTTAGATTTGCCTGAGAAGTATAAGTGCATTATAAGAATGCTTCTATTCGCTTCTCTTAATTTCAACCTATTGTCCATGTTTCTGCCATGTACAATGCCCACTCCACACAAAGCACTTCATAGTCTCTTGCTTAGTTATTTCTCCGGAGGTCCGCAAAATATGGTCCTTTTTCTATTAAAAGCTTCCTGTTGCCATTGCTATCTTCTTTTTGACTTCCTGGCAGCAGCTCATGTTACATCTTAAAGTAGTACACTCCAAGTATTTGAAGCTGCCCACTTGTTCTACCGCGTTATTTAGTATTCGCAAGTTTACCTTTATTTCTCTTCCGATAACCATGGTCTTCGTCTTGTTTACATGTATCTTCATCCCATTCACAGGGTGTCTCTGTCCAGGGTGTTTACACGGCGAGAGCAGTTTTCAAGGCCGATCTATTGAGTCTCTCTATTTAGATATTAGAGTCAACGAGATACCTGCTCTCAAAATCGTTTACACGGTGATACTCATCTATAATCTCTAGCTCTAGCTCTCTTCTCTAAACTCTCGCCGTGTAAACGTAGCATTAGATAGTTACACCAGTCATATTTTTCAAATTTGAGCTCGTTTAGATCAACGTGAGAACATGTCACGTTTTAGAAGCCAGTCTTTAGTTAATCTTGTCCGTCTTGATTTCTTTCTGTTGTTATAATAACAGCAGTAGACAGAAGAATCGTCTTGTAAACAAATTTGCTTACTTTGGTCATGATCAAATTTTTTAAGAACACTCTACACCAGGCATGTCAATTGATGCCCACAGGAGCAAGCGCGCGCTTTAGAGCTCAGGAGAGCCTGAGCGCTTTACAGCGGAAAGGAAAGAGACAGACGAAAGTGGTAGTATATGCCGCTTGGTCGAACTATATTCAGGGATAGCCAGCACTGATTCAATAGATAAAAGGAAGAGAACTTATTTATTTACCTAAAAGATAACAGCTCCCTGTATTAACAGGCTGCCACAAAGACAGAGCATATTGAGCAATAGGCAGTTGGAAGTGTAAATAATATACATATGTTTAAGTTGAAGGCAGTCTTACAACAATGACAAGAAATGACTGAATAAATAAGTAGCTACTAATTAATCAGTTGAAGATCATTGTTGACCGTAGAAATGGTTGCGGAGTATAAATATTGATCCTCTCAGAGCTGCAAGAACGATGTCATCAATTGCCTTCCTCTGTAGGCCGAAACGTTGCCAGGTCTGGAAGAAGAAACCGGGAATAGTTCCGCGCGCTCCAACCATAAGGCCTATTACTTCAATTTGTTGTAGACCGTATTTGTCCATGAAATATGGAACGGTACGTACATAGATGTCGTTTTTTTTCCTATTTACATCTTCAGGTTGGCTCTTTTGTTTTTCAAATCAACTGTGGGATCGATGATGTAGCCATTGTTGTTATTTGGCGGGATGGCAATCATGTCTATTCTTCTTGTACTGCCATTGTCTGCCAGTCCGTGTACTTCTTCGAACATTTGAAAATTTATTGATCTAAACTGTTCGGCGATCATCGAACGAATTCTATGGTGTCGTGAGTTACGGAGTACTTCACCGTGCGGACAAGAGCCCAGGACATGTGCAAGTGTTTCTGGCTCTCTGTGGCATCGCCGACAGAGGATGTTGTCCCGAGTCCTGCCCGGAAGGGAACGTACGGAAGACACGTGTCTTTTAGATTTGTCTGAGAAGTATAATTACGTTATAAGAATGTAAGTTTTAATTTTAATGCTCATTTTTCATAAGTTTAATTTTTATTTAAAAGAAATATTTCCTCAACTTCTTTTATAGAAAAGTGAAATTTTCAGATATAGGCCTATTTATTTAGTAGCCTTACAGAATGCTTTCTTAAATCTAATATACCGTAAATACGTATTACTGAAGATAGTGTATTGAAAATTTTGAAAATATTCGCATGGAAATTGTTTGTAAGGAAATGAATTAACAAAGCAACTACTGTTACATCATAAGCAAAAGATATGTGCCTATGTGTTGTAAAAAATGTAAGCTCTATAGCTTCAGGACATTCCGAGAAAATAATTTAATATTCTGATGTTAGGAAATTGCTAACCAATATCACCTTAAAAGCATAATACGATAATAGTTTTGTTATGGAATATTAGTTACACTTAAAACATATACAGCACCTAGGTAACTTTGCTTTGTACTGTAATATTGTTTTGATTAGTTTATTGATTACTTTTATAAGGCTAAAGGTACCATCAATATCAATTCCATCTTATCATATCATACTCAATCTCTTTTTTTTTGGGGGGGGGATATCACTTTCTTTATGATTGATGTGTTTCATCCATTTAGTACAGTATAGTTGTACTGCTATGTAATTTATGTGAATATTCCTTCTTAAGTCTTTATTATGTTATTAACGTTTAAAACACAACTGCAATATTAAGAAATTGGTATTAGTACTTTTGTTTTACAGACAATATAGATAATATCAAACAGAAAGAAGCCATATAAAAGTAACGACATAAAATTTTACGTTCCGTTTGAAGTTTGTGCACCACTGTTTTCTTAATCGAACAGGCTGTTTATTCATATACACAACCCTTCCTCTTTCCAAACTTAGCGCTTGATGCCCGCGCACGGCGTCAAGGTCAGAAAAATGCGCTTGTTTTGACATCACTGCTCTATTCTATTAACAAAACCTAAGTAATTAACAAATAGTTTAACATTTTATAAATACAGAGATGTTCTATGATACAACGAAATAAATATACAGGAAGGAAGTAACATAACTGTGCGGACTCAACAGGGTTGTAAATACATCAAAATAAATAACGTCCCTATTATGCGTTTTGTAACGAAGTGCATGGTTAGTTAGGAAATCAGACTCAAAGTCTGTACATTTTGGCAACAGCTGTTCGCCAGCACACAAGCACTCGGTCTGAACAGCTGAGTACCATCCCTCACACTGCGATAGAGTTACTAGATTTCCAACGGCACGAAATAACGTTACATGTTAATATTTTTATTTAATTTGCTAGAAAACCGTCCATTTTATTTAAAACTGCAAAGAGATAAATCATTACCTTATCAGTTTCTCTATTGATAAGAATATAAATTTTACAACAAAACCCTATAGTAAGCTTTGATCCCAAGTATGTAAGGATCCATATAAGTGAATATCACTTAAGAATAATGTAAATTGTAGTGCAAGTGACTTTTTATATAAAGCGGTTTAATATTTTAATAAAATATTAATAAAACGCAAACCACTTGTCATAGGCAGATGAAATTTTGAACATTTGTCACTGTTAAGCAAATATACCTACCAGTTATCAAAATTTGGTGAATCTAGCTTCATAAGTATAGTAGTTATTGATTTCAGTATTGTGAACTCTTAAAACTAAGGAATTTGGAGAAATTTCAGTATAGTGTCCCCTTATATGTCCCCTTATATGTCTTGGCTAAGGCTAAGCGATCGACGAGCTCTGCATTCTCTTGTTCTCTTATTTCAAATTCTGCGCACCGCTACCCCAATATATTTGGCTTCTCGTTTTCAAAATTTATCCGCATATCATCAGCTAAGTACAAGATCTCATTATAACAATTTACTCATTATACCCTACCACAAGACATCTTTATATTCTTCATCCTATACAGTTTCAGTTGCTAGAAATTGGAACTCGCTTCCGAGTGATATAAGGGGTTGTTGGACAATTGCTTCATTTAGGTCAAAATTACATAAATTCTTACTTAACAGATGAATTGCTGATTAATATTTGTTACTTATAATGAAACTAACATCTGTCCATTCTTATTATTATTATCTTTAATTTCTCTAAATAGATTTACAAAACCTCTAATGGCAATTACATTAATATTCTCATTATAGAAATAGAAATATATATATTCTCCCTGTAACATAGTCCTAGTAAGCTTATATTAAATTAATTTTCATCATTTTACTAGCTATCTCAAATATTAAATTAATTATAATTCATTGAATTAAATTAGCTCATAAATTAAGTTACTACTTTACCTTATAGATTTATCTAAATTTAAATAAATGTGTAGTGAAGATTATTGCTGGAGAACCTTTTAAGTGTAGAGAAAATATTTGTAATTTAAATTTATGTATTGTATTGATTAAGGCTGGTTGAGTGGAAGAGAAGGCCTTATGGCCTTAACTCTGCCAGCGAAAATAAAACATTATTATTATTATTATTATTATTATTATTATTATTATTATTATTATTATTATTATTATTATTATATGCGGAAGTCGGAGAGTTTGCACGAGGAATGCAGTTGGAAATGTTTAGATTTATTGTTTCTTTTATTTGCAGCATTGTTGTTTTCATTTATTGCTTACAATTTATTAAGTTCATGCTGCTGTAATACCTATAACTGTGACGTTTATGAAGGAATCGAAAAATCGAAGGAGAATTGGGAGGAAAATTTAAAAGGTACGCAAAACGCGTCCTTGCAAGGGGTTGGGGGCTGTACAAAACTAAATATGTGAGCTCCAAGCCTGTTGGCCACTAGTCTCACTCCGGGTTACGCTGCTCCCCTGAAGGAGCTCTAGAAAATTTTGAAGGGGAAGCCGAAATTGGACGTAACCTCTTAGGTACCACATACGCGAGGGGGGCTGAGATTGATCAATTGATCACGGAACGGGGCGAGGAGGAGTTGGCTGGTGTTTGCCGTTAGGATGGCAAGACGCCGTCATCTGTTGTTCGATGACAAAGCAGGTGAAGGCCGTCGGAAGAAGCGCCGTGAAATCTAAGCTGCAATTTGAGAGGTCCCTGTCCTTTCAATTTGCGACTTATTGAGTGACCTCGTATGTTTAATAGACTATTAATATTATCTGAACTAGGGCATACATAATTTATAATAAAGGTGGAGTATATATGGGGAAGGGCATATAGGTCCGTGGCCCATTTCTTATAGGGCTCATCCCGACATTTGTCTTACGCCTGAGGAAAACCACGGAATACCTTAGGCAGGATGAGTTGTCTCATATAAGAGACTAGCCAATTTGGCTATTATGTAGGAGGTCATGAGCCTTGTTGATTTGTCTCAATTTCGAGACCAGCCATTTGGCTATATGATGGCTCAATTGCGAAGAGGGGGGAGAGATGTAATTGTTAATTAGGGAGATTCATGGGGATATGAATGCAGGTCCGTGGCCCATTTCTTTTAGGGCTCATCCCGACATTTGTCTTAGCGCCTTAGGAAAACCACGGAAAAACCTTAGGCAGGATGTTTTATGAAGGAGTGTATTGAACACTTAAATGTATATTTAAGCTGTAATAATTAATAGGCCTAAATGAAGTTTTTATGCATTTAATTTTGACTAACAATAATGTTCTGAAATATGTGAAGATCCTATTGAAGTTTTTGCCCTTCAAATTAAAAATATCTGAGTTTTACTTTAAATATTCCTATACCAAGCGTGTTAAAAAGGAATAACAATGGCGGCCGACTCGGTGATTGCGCTACTCTGCTACATCCACGGACTCTGTCCGCTAAAAGCGCGCTGCTACTGTTATAATCCCGGTGAGTTGTAGCTTTTATGCCGCGCATTACAGTTTCCGACAGTAAACGTTTCAAAGGTTGAACTCTTTAGGACAGTCTTGCGATGGGGACTAATAATTGCGAGCGAGAGCTCTTTTCTGCCCGCTGCGCGCGTGCGCGGAGCTCTTTTACCTGTAAACATTGCTAAAGGATGTACAGATCGTAGAACACAGCGCATCATGACGGAACGGAAGCGCTTAAAGCTTTCAAGGAAGAGTGGAAGGTACAATATTTATGCTTCGAACATGGTGATGAAGTCCAGTGTTTGTTGTGTAAAAAAAAAAATATAATTTGCAAAAAAAAGCAACATAAAACGGCATTATGAGACACAACATGAAAAAAATACAGGCATTATTCAGGAGAAGAGGGAAATAAATTCATTTCGGAATTGACATCGAAGGTAAATTAATTTACGTTTGGGTCAGTAGATAGTATCTAGATTCCTTTTATTTCTTTATTTTAAATGTATTGTTGATGTTTTATTTGTTGCTTGTTTCTGGGTATTTACTTTTATTAGACTACGTGTTTGTTTAATTTAGAAATAATATTTTATCTTTGATTCCACTTTAACTTATACTATTACTAAACTCAAAATGCTAATTCACTTTTATTCCAATAACTATCTTCAGGATTTTGAGCAAATATGAACTAAAATTTTGAAAACTTTTATGCAAGGAGCTTTTTTAGTAACGTCAATATAAAATATACTTAAAAATATAATTTCAAAACTATTAGACCTAATTGCACCAAATTTTGTACAGATGATATTATTATAGATCTGTTTATATAGTTTAAACTTCACAAAGTTTGGCCGAAATTGTGGAAGTTTTAAAATTCATACATATCCCCTTAAAAGATTAACCCCAAAAATTACGATGGCTCTCAATATCTTAATTTAATCAATTTGTTTTGTTTTTTTTTTTTTTTTTTTTTTTCGTGTTACGTGCATCTCACAAATCACTCTAAGAAAACTCATTACATAATCACGACTGGAGAGTAAAGACTACATTTTCACAATCACACAATCAATATACTCTATTTCAATCAATACTGCCATTATTTTTTTTTCAACAAATACTCAAAAGTACTTAGAGATCACACACGTCGAGCAGGTAGACCCTATTAGTTTCTCCTAACCAATGAAGTGAAGTATTTACATAATAAATAATTGCTTTTAACAAGAAAATGGTTTACATACAATTAACTTTTCCTATTTCTCTTTTTGTTCCTAAAAAACCTTTCCCTTTGCGATTTGTTTATATATTTACATGTATATGTACATATGATCATATTACCCCATCCCTGGAAGCAATAGGCTGGCTTAAACTAGATAAGAAAAGAAATTTACATTCACTTCTCTTTCTCTTCGAAATCTTGAACTCTTCTATTCCTTCGTATCTGTCGTCTCGCTTCACTTACCTTTCTTCCCACCACAATCTGAACACACGCTCTCGCCATGAAACAATACTAACAATACCATCCCATCGCACCTCCTCATACTCATCCTCTTTCACAATAGCCCTGCCAAGACTCTGGAATTCGTTACCTGCTAGCATCAGGGACTGTCGAAATAAAATTCAATTCAAACGCAAACTTACTAGGCACTTGGTCAGTAATTGAGACTCGTTCAGACATGGTTTCTTGTAAATAGTTCTTTTAATCTACCACAAAATATCTCAATATCCGGTAATTTCATCACTATAGAATTGTGTTATTCTAGGTTTAATTTGTAATTTAGTAAATACAAAAATATTCTTTGTTCTTAACTTCTATGATAAAATGTCTAGCTTTCATTAATCAGGTATTCCTGTCGTACTTTAATTTTTATTGTAATTGTAATTGTAAATTTAATATTAATTGTAATCTTATTGTTCATGTTATAGTTTTAATCCCCTGGTAGAGGGGCAGAGAAGGCCTGACGGCCTTATCTCTACCAGGTTAAATAAATAAATCTAAAAAAAATCTATATTAAATAACTGAGTAATTAGCCCTATTACATAGCCAGAAATTTAGTAACGCAAGTTATTGTAATAATTGCTGCCTTTATTCGCTGCATGTGCATGTACATCCCTGTTGTCTACGTTACAGTGGATGCGCTATGCGCTCGTGATCAAGGTCGAGCTCTTCTACCATGATTGGGAGCTAATATCGTCTCATCCCTGCTTTAGGATATCCAAAACTTACGTCCTCACACACACTTGGGGAAGGACGTAGTTCTACGTCAAAGCCTTATTCCCGACTGAGAGAACGTTATATATACCTCACGTATTTTCCTGTATTAGGAAAACGAACGTCTAAGAGCCAGTATCTCGGAGCACGTCGAATGCTGAAGGAAAAAGCTGGAAACTAAGTGAGAGCGAGCAATAGACTTTAATGATTCGGACTGATTGTGATGCACGGACACTCGTGATAAAAGTTGCCAACATTAAAGGTTTAAAGGTTAAACCTTTCTAATTCGAAGAGTAACTAGTGCTTTCAAACACTATGTAGCCTACACTGGTGGCCATAATTCTGGAAACTTTTTGTTTCTGTACTGAATTATTATAAAATTTGTATTAATTCACAGATTTATACAATAGAAAATGTTATTCGTGACTGACCCGTTACGGATGGGGTTATAATAAAGGTATTATATTAAATCCTGACTATTTTAACAATAAATTATCATTACTAAGTGGGAAATTATGTTCTTGTCGTTAAAGATCTAAATATTAATTTCAGATTTCATTATAATTTCCCATTATTTACTGTTATAAAAACTAGTCCATTGTTGAGTTTAAGATTATTGTTGATCAGTAGAAGCATTGTTGAGCACTGGTAGCATAACATATGGACATTATTAATTTGTTTCTATCATTAGTCTGACTTAAGATTTCGTTAGGTGAACACCTGATTGCTTTACAACAAACTTTATTGATCATTTTATCACAATGGATCCACGAAAGGACTGAACACCTTCTAGGGCAGCCATACTTCGAGAAGAAGGCTACACAATCAAGGAAATTGCAAGAAAACTTGGTAATGGTGCTACATTGCCTGGCGTCCAGAAGATATGTGAGAGGTACAAATCCATAGAATCTTGTAAAACAACACTTAGGACTGGTAGAAAACCTAAAGTAAGTCCAAGAGAAGTGAAGCAGATTTGCCGATTAGCATTGAAAGATGGAAGGGAAACTTATAATGAAAATCTGAAATTAATATTTAGATCTTAAACGACAAGAACATAATTTCCCACATAGTAATGATTATTTATTGTTAAAATATTCAGGATTTAATATAATACCTTTGTTATAACCCCATAATTAACGAATCAGTCACGAGAAACATTTTCAATCAGGATTTAATATAATACCTTTATTATAACCCCATAATTAACGAATCAGTCACGAGAAACATTTTCAATTGTATAAATCTGTGAATCAATGCAGATGTTATAATAATCCAGTACAAAAACAAAAAGTTTCCAGAATTATGGCCACCAGTGTATGTATATCCTGTGTTTTGCATTCGCGGGAGGTAAATGGAAACAAAGAAACGCCCATACAAATCCCATACAGTAAAGTCTATAAAGTAACTTTTTTAATTACCGAGATGGGTTGTGAGAGCGTAGCCAAAATTAACGCCCAGACTCAGACAGTGAACAAGAAAACAAACTGAGGAGACAAACGACTTTTCCCGTTTCAGAGAGTTCGGTTTGTCTCACCAGAGTGCGCAAACGAGATAGAGAAGGGGGAGTGCGGTCCCAAAGTCTGCTAACCTGGGATGGTCTCTTCCGCGAAATCACGATCATTCTAACTAGTAGAGTATTGGGCTAACATGCCACGCTTCCCTCTGCAATTTTTTGCCTTGTACCCGCTGAAGTTTTATTTTGAACTCATGCCAAAGGTGATATGATGTCCGGATTCAAATCCTGCAGGCCCGGGATCGATTTCAGGCTATAAATCAAAGACTTTTATATTTTAATCAGTTATTTAACAACGCTGTATTAATTGCGTGTTTATCTGTCCTCTGTGATAGCGAAATACAGGGACATCATTTTATTTTTACTAACATATTTAATATTAACTTGCCTATACCTCTGCATCAACGCCGTTTGCTACCCCTTTCCACGACTGGAATTCGATGATATTGGCGTAATATACAAACAAATCACTTTACTAGGTATAGGATGGAAGAAAAGTAGTTCATCCATTTACGTAAACTAGGAAATATCGCGATTTTGAGTTTGATAATTTTCATTAGGTTTTTGTTTAATCAAAATACAGTACAGTATTAACAATGAGTGTTTTTACTCACGAACTGAGCTTTCCATGTGGACGTATTCATTATGTAGTGTATATTATACTGTCTACAGCACATTAGCGTACAATATAGAGAATGAAGTTAAATTGAAAAATAATCATAATATGAATATTTAAACATATTTTTTAAAATGGTGGCCTTCGTTTCGATACAGGCTTCAATTCTAATGTGCATATTATCGCACTATAGACTATTTCTACCTAATCCCAATTACCAGTTTCGTCCTTCGTACTAGTAACTCATGTTGAAATAATTCTGTACCTACTCTATAAAAGAGTACCTTACGTACTGTAAATTAAATCTTCACTTCTGCCCGATCTGAAAAGATGAAATTACTCAAACATAGTATCTACTGTCCGTCCAAGTGCTTATGTCGTAGAAAGAGAGGAAATCACGTGACAGTTAATTACTTAACGAGGCCCTTTTATTTAAGTTATTTTAAACAGTTGTATAATATTACGTAGACGTCTAATTCCTAACGGAAATTAATGTTCTCAGAAAAGTTCTAAATCAGCCCAGCCACTAGCTGGCGAATGAAAGCTGGTGGGGGAAACCGGGATACGACGTAGGCAAATGGACGACAGTACCAGTGCGAAAATGATTCAATATTGAAAGCTCTTTCGTCACTGGAAAACGCGAACATATTTTTGTAACGTACTGTTTACTATGACAATAAGGCTACTATGACTGTATATACGGTCTTGGATCTGTGTGGAGGACGGTTGAATTTCGTTAGTAGAAGGGGTGGTAGTGAAGTACATTCAAAAACTCAGGTACAATAAAAATTGAAGTAAAAATAAAATGATGTCCCTGTAGTGTTTTGATGCGATTAATCCAAGTATTCGCCGTGACAATCCTTAAAATTCAAATTACAGTTTGAAAAACCTCAAGGATACCTAAGAAGATAATTACTCCAAAGAGAATTCGAATGCCCGCGCCTGGCACGAATGACGTCAGTGACCTACATTGTCTAAAACAACGTTTACGTTTTTCTGTAAACAGTTCCTCTTAGCTTTTCATTATTTTAAGTAGGCCTACTCTTTAGTAAATACGAGTACAAATATAACGAGCTACTTTTAATGTGTAACGACCATTATGAAAATCATCAACAGTAATCTCACTAGAGGTTTTGATTTATCTAGAGAAAATCAAAACTCGAGTGACTATTACACGATTAGAAGAAAGTCTATAAAGATTAGAAGTAACGAAGTTCTCCAACACAATAAAATATTAATTGACTTACGAAAATACAACTGTTTTCAAATGTATTATTGTACCAGCTCAACATTACAAATATTACGCTAGATGGCAGTAGTGTGTTATGATTAGCTGTTTTCTTGTTATCAGTTGTGCCTACTATATAATCTTCATTGAACTCTGTGGACGGTTACTAGTCAAGAAGTCTTTGTTGATACGATTTCATTTTTATTAAAACAGTTGCATTCCACTTCAATTATCCGGTTCCCAGTAATCAGCGTCACTTGACAGATGATTTTCAATAAATCTTAGTATTAAACAATCTCTGATACGTGACTATCCATAATATCATATAGCAGAAGCTATAACGTAACTTAATAATATAAACAGGTGTTAGAAAAGTTTTGATTAGGGATGATGAAATAAACAAGAAAAGTTTTAATTAACGATGATGAAATAAAAAATAAACATGAATAATTTTAAAGGGAACAATTATTGAATATACAATTTTCAAATTTGAATGTTTTAGTGGTTGGTGGTTCAGTTGATGTCATATTGGACGTGTGCGGAAAAGAAGTGAACTCGTTGATGTACGTGATATATTCCTCAACTTATTCAGGATTTCCGAATGGTGCTCTTCATTTATTTGTAAATAGGATTTCAGGGAAGATGCATAGCTATGACCAGTGATCTTTATGAATTCTTGTTCTTGAATGCCAATGCGAATCATATTTGAAAGTGCTGTGCATCGACTGGAGTGGTTTGTAATTTTCTGTGTTTTTTTTTTTTTTTTTTTTTTTTTTTTTTTTTTTTTTTTTTTTACTTCCAGACCAGTGCAGTTTGAAGAAACAAATGCTAGGGTAGTGTTAAAAATAAACAAATGCTAGGGAAGCGATAAAATTAAACAAATGCTAGGGACGCGATAAAATTGTGAGATAAGCAGCCATGATTGGTTGAAAGACGTTCTTTTGTACCGTTTTATTGATCAAAAGTAGTATGACGTAGTAAAAGTGTAATAGTCATTATGAAATCATTACGTACTCTATTTGTAATATTTTTGTAGTAATGAAGGGGTCAACGTAATGAATGCTAACATATGAAGTGTGAAATTGACCAAGTGATTTTATTTTTTTACTTATACATACACAAAAGGCTAGTTAAATTAAATTTAGACTGACATATACACAATGAACTGTAAGTAATGTCATTAATTTCAGGGTTATTCTTTGACATATTTCAAACCGAAAAGTGTAATACAATTGTGCTAGATTTTGTTTCCTTTTCGGGACAAAAATTGTTTTATATTGAACATCTCATAACGTATTTTGGGAAAGCCATTGATTTAATTCCCAATATCCTCAGTTAATTTAAGTGAGCAGTATATTATGACAAATTATTGAAAGAATTTTAGTTTGTCCTTGAAATGTGAAGAAAAATGTAACATTTTGAAATTCCTTTTCAGAATGAAAAGTTACATTTGTTCAGATCAAATTTCTACACATCTAAATAAAAAAAATAATTCTTCCAATCATTTATTATCATAATACACTGCTATCTTAAATTGACTGAACATATTGGGGATTAAATTAATGGCGTTTCGAAAACACGCTATGAAATGTTCAATATAAAACAATTTCATCTAAAAAATGAAGTAAAACGAGCAAAATTGTATTAAACTTTTTGGTTTGAAATAATTCAAAGCAGGGGTTTCTAACTGATGTGTCACGACACAATGGTGTGTTGCGTAGCTCCATGGAGTGTGTCGCGAAATTTTGGAATTGAAAAATAAATTTTATTACATCCAAAAAGTCTCTTTACAACGCATTTTTATTTGCAACAATGTATTTAATATGGTACATGTTATTTTGAGACAGATTTTACCAATGAAACGTGAACACCTGCAACAATGCTTAGTTCAGTTTTTCAATAGGCAAGTTTTCAAAAATGATAATAAAAATCTTTTATCGGACATCCAGGGTAGGTAGGTTGGGATTTTTGACACATGCCTTTTTTTTCTAATGACACTCAAATTGCTCCTTGTTCTTTTAGAATTTTCGATTGCGTGTTAACATCAACCTATCTACAATACTGAATGTCCGACACTACATAGAAGTTGTTATCAGTTTTTTTTTCTTGCGAAACGCGCTGGAACGGCATTTTTTTGTTGCATTTTTCATCATGAAACCGAAATATGTGTGAATAACTATGTTTTTAATATAATTCTTCTTTGAATTCCTCTTAGACATTGGAAGTCTTAGTTGGACGAAAAGGAGGTTAAAACGACAAAATTTCCGTGCAGTGAACAGTAATCTCTTTTGATCCTAAAATTAGAGCAGAAGTTTACTATTTTTCACACAGTTCAATACAAATTTTGAATGTTTTCCGCTATAAAATATTCTACACAGAGTTCGACCACCTTTATCTCCAGAAGAAAAGTAGTGGCTATTATTATTATTATTATTATTATTATTATTATTATTATTATTATTATTATTATTATTAAAATTAAATAATTGTGTCGCGATATCGTGGGCGTTCAGTAAAGTGTGTCGTCAGTTAAAAAAGGTTGGGAACCACTGTCTCAAAGAATAACCCCCTGAAATGAATGACGTTACTGACGGTTCACTCTATATGTAGAGGCAAAGACCAAAAGTTACATTAAAGCGAAGCACTTGCAACACTATGTCTTAATCCCTGATAAGAATATTATAGTTCTATTAGCAATAACATGGACAAAAATGAACCCTTTCAGCCCTACAGGTTGAGAAGCACTGGCCTAAAATAGTAGCCTTATGCATACAGATCACATTATCAGGAAGTTCTCTTACTTATCAATATTTTAATCGATTATGTAACATCACTGCACAAATGCGAGGTGGTAGCGAGATTGTATTTTGGCGAGATGAGTTTCGAGAATTCACCATGGAATTGTCTAACATTCGCCTTACTCCTGAATTAAAAAAAACAACCAGAATATCAGTCTAACTTGGATTTGAACCCACGCACGAGAGCAACCTCGTATTACGAAATCAACTCGCAATTGTTTACCTGTAGGTTTACCGCGCCTGTGGCTCAGGCGCTAGTGCGCTAGTTTTCCATTCTGACGGCTGAAGTTCCATCTCCTGCTAGGTCGTGGTGGAATTTATGGTGGGAAAATAGACGTTTCAAAGGATTTTCCTCGGGGTACTTCCGTTTCCTTCTACCTTGCCACCCACTTCCCACCTTTCTTCTATTTCCTTTATCATCTGAGATAGTTAAAAATAGGCTGGGGTGAAGTCTTGGAAGCAGTACGAGTTGGCGAAGCTGATATACCAAGGGCTTGGGGCTCCGGGTCCTGGAGCTTATCAGGAACGCCTCTGAGGATGTGACCTGGCTCTGTCAGGGCTCGGGCAAGTTGGCCCATTCATCAGCGTCGGATTCACGAGTTCCCTATCTGGCCAGCTATCGGAGATGGATAATCATCGCATATATATAGAGCGCACAATGGATCGAAACAAACATTCGTCACAAGTCTGTAAAAGAAAAGTGACAAGTAGCATGTGTAAAAAAGTCCCACATTTAATGGTAGGTGATGCTATTTGCGAACGCTTTTGCCATAAGATTTAAAAAATTGAAATAATTAGTGAAGTTGCTGGGACTGAAAGTAAGGTCGACAAATCAACAAGCGAAGAAGAATATGCTCCTGAACGTAAGGAACTATAAATGTATCTATCAGAAATATTGACGTCATTGTTACAGAGAAATTTAGTACAAGAAATGGACGACAACTGGCAGGGCCAATATGATTTTAGTGAAAAGTGACTGTGTAAATTACATTAATAACTTCATTGGTTGGCTTAAAAAATTCAAGATGCTGTACACAACTTCATTGCAAAGTCCCAAGCAAATTATTTAAAGTAGCTGAAAAATGAAATGAAGCCCGATGAGTTCATTATCATTGGTGATTTTTCAGAGAATTAAAGTTTCATTATTCAGGATGCTACACAAGGTCATCACTGGAGTACTTCTCAAGCAACAATACACCCATTCACAGTATATTACAGAAATTCAGTTGGTGGTAATTTAGAGAACCTCTGTTTTTCAGTAATTTCGGAATGCTTAGTTCACGATAGTGCAACAGTTCATGTTTTTTTAAAGGAAAAAGATAGAACATCTGAAACAAACACATACCGAAATATATAAAATATATGATTTCAGTGATGGAACAGCTAGCCAATACAAGAACGAAAAAAACTCCGTTAATCTACTCAATCATGGACACGATTTTCAAATACCTGCGGAGTGACATTTTTTTGGAACTAGTCACGGTAAAGGACCCAATGACAGTGTAAGGGGTACAATCAAGAGAATCACTGAAAAGCCAGGAACTCTAATTTCAACTCCTAAAGGACTGTATGATTGGTCAAAATGCAATTTACAGGGAATTATTGTGTCATTCATATCCGTTGAAAAACATGAAGAAGTAGTTACAAAATCTAAATCCTCAAAGACTTGTCGGCCTCAAGACTGTTCCCGGAACAAGAAATGTTCACTGTGTGGTTCCAGTTGATGAAAAGTTAGCAATAAAACCCTATTCTGCTTCATCAGAAGTACCGAAACTAGTTGAAATCAGACGTGTGACGCGGAAACGCTTCTCGCAGTGACCAGCAGCAGTGATGGCGCATGGCGCAGCGGCATAGATCACCCTTCACACGGCGAGTTGTTTTAATTTATAACTTCCTTGTTTTTGAAGATCCCATTATGAAAATTTGACAGTCTAATGGAAATGCTCTGTAAATTGTCATTTATTTTTTATGTGAATTGAAGTATTCGATTTTATGCAATGGCGTTTTTTTTAAATATATTTTTAAATTTCTCTAAATACAATTTTCAGAACTGCACTGAATTATAGTATCTTAATAACCTATTTTGTAAGCTATCTAATGATATCTTTAAAACAAATTGTAATTATTCTTATGGTCAGAAAACAAATTGAAAATAGAGCTATGTGCTCAAATAAAAATATTTTAACTGCCCATTACACTTAAACGGTATCTGCCGCAAACATAATTTTGTACATGATTAATATATACGACATAAAGAGTTGAATGTACAATTTTTAACAAATTGGAGATATGAATGTTTTTTTTTGTCATACTGTTTTGCATGGAATTACCCAACTATTAGCTATGTATTGCACATTGTCGTTGAAGCATTCAAAACGGTCGGTAGTTAAAACTTTAATAAGAAACATATCAATTGTTGGCGGCCATCCGTAAATAGTTAGCTTTTCACTGTTGACACGACTTCGCCTGTAGTCTTCGCACGATAATGTGGTGTCATTCCGTGCGTGAGATAATAGTAATATGCGTTACAAGAGCGGTATGTTGAAGTTTTCATGTTCGAGGAAAAGTTTGAAAAAGCGAAACGTAGTTGAGCTTTTTTAATTTCCGAGAATTGAAATAAAACATACCGCTCGTGTATCGTACATTATTTTGTGCGAAAATCGTTTATTACATACCTGAAAGAGGAATTTCTAATTAGTTTCAATGTAATCTCCATCTTGGTTTCTGTTCAATGACAGCAAATTTGCAAAAAAAAAAATATCTATCTTCAACATTGTTGCTTTAAAATGTTTTCTGTGTTTACTATACTCCAGCAGGCCGTGATATACGTCTGTCTTTTTTTTCCCCAGTCTATAAATGCGAACTTAAAACAAACGGTAAGGTTATGTAATTATTTATTTTTCATTTTAATATTTTAACAGTTACTTGCATCACGAATGCAGTAACTTTAGTGGAGTTGTAGAGTTTACTTAATTTTTGCTAATATTTAAAAACAATAATTAATAGTGCAATTTAGGTGAAATGGCAGTGGTAAGTTTCCAATTTATAATTTATTACTATATTGAACATCTCTAAAAATAATATGTTAAAAGCCTAAAGCAGTAAAATCAATATGTCACTTAAGCGGTAAGAAGAGGGAAATTGTTATGTGTGTTAGTTTGGGAATACTGAATGTGAAATTTTAGACTTTCCGCAGATTAGTTTTGTGCGGAAACCAAGCAAATACGCACGATCTCGCACAAAATATTTTTTAAGTAACTACAATATTAATTCTTGCGCGTTCTTGAAATTCTTAAAAAAAAAAAAAAAAAACTAAAAATTATTTCTTTAGGCAGGTTTAGGCACGAAAAAGAAATAAATGGGCATTGACCCCATTTTAGCTAATTTTAGGCACTATAAAACTGCTCCCAATGAGTCTAATGTTCCATAAATTGCAAATGTCTAGAATTATTTTTCACATTTTCCTAAAGGAACTAAATAGACATTTTCTTAAAAATCCGAGGTCTAGTCATAACAACAACAAATTCCGAACTGTGACTGACTGACTGACCGACCAACCGAGCTACTGTTGAATCTGAATAATAGTTTAAAATCTCAATCACAAAGTGAACCTTCATTTTGCTCACGTCTCCCTGTTGCTGGCGACGCCCATGTCGATAACCTTAAAGAATGGACCGATAATGGATGCATAAAGGGCAGACTCAGGGACATGTCGCAAGTAGAGAAAGCGTCCCATGCGGATGTTAATTGGTTTCCACTCGGCAAAGCCATTAGAGCCCTATCTCGACGCTTTGAAATCTGCGCCAGCTTTGATCACAGCTCATCCGATACATCTTGACTGATCTCTCTGATCCGGTTCTATCTCTCTCCCCATGTCTGCACACGCATATCCATTTCATGAGGCTCTTGTAATTGTTGTATACATGCGCGGATATTCTTTGTCAATTTTCTTCTGACAATGAGGTGAAAGAAAAGACTATTGGATACAACTACTGGAAACCAAAACTAATAGCATTTTAATAAGTTCTGTCAAAAAGACTAAAACCACCCACTGGAAACCCATGACATTTTTCGGTAATGTATCATACAAATTAGGTAACCTTTTTAGAAAAGAACAAATTAATGTAGCATTCCGTACCAACAACAAACTTAATAATATAATTCCCAATAACATTCAAAATTACAATAAATTTGCCAATAGCGGTATCTATCTATTACAATGTAAAAACTGTCCCAGTAAATACGTTGGCCAAACAAAAAGGAATTTTCGCACGCGTTACAAAGAGCACGTCTCTGACTTCAAATTCAATAGAAATAAATCAAAGTTTGCCACGTATCTCATTTCCCTTAATCACGAACTTACTGGCATAGAAGAAGCCCTTCAGGTCTTAAAGACTATTAACAATCATAATTATATGAATGCTACGGAGGAACTATATATTACTACCTTTTGTAATAATAATGATAGCCCGCTCCTTAACGAACAATACCCAAATTCAAATAACCCGCTGTTTAAAATCACACGCAAGTAACGGTCACTCATCCACTAGTCGTGCAACGTATACAGTTTTCGTCATACGCTACCACTTAATGTAAAGATCAGTCGTGTCGCCGTCCTCATGGATTTCAAGACGTTCTTCCATTTTTCGTAAGTATTGTTTTAGAAGATTTAAATAATACTTAAATGCTTATAAATATTCTTTCATTCTATCCTTACAATTTACAGGATTTTTCCTGCTCTCCATAACGGCCACACGACCGACCTGTTCGTAGCATCTTCAAATCTATCTTGAAAACTGTATCTGCTATGACAGAAGATTTTGCTGTTTCCTTGGTTCACACACGCCTCTTTCAACACAGTGATTCTACACACATCGTGGCGGCTTTTTGCTATATTCTATTCTCTGTTTTTAAGTGATATTACAGTTGTAACTTTGGTTTTTAACGTCATATACCAAGTGTTCATTTTTTATAATATATTCCATTCGACCTACACGACCTCAAGATGCCAATCAAAATTGGCGAAAACGTTTGTTTTTAAATCTGTGCAAATGTTATTATAACATGTTTTATTGTGTTTTATGTTAAGTATTGATTGAATAGAACTCATTTTTCAATTTACTGGAAAATTGTTAGTAAGACGTACTTAGACTATTCATCTTGAATTCAAGCAATAGGCTTTGTCTCAAAATTGTATATTAGACCGTTGATGATTTAAACAAAGATGAGAGGTTGTCTTTTTTTCATAATTATTTTGTATTGCAGACATACTCACAACAACTTCAAAATTTTGTGATTCGTGATTGATAAATGTGTTCAGAGCAGTTAATTTGAGTAAAAATGTATTTTTAATTATACAATCATAAAAATAAGTAGAAACAGTAATGATGCAACTATTAATAAACAATAAATAAAGTGTCGAAAAACAAACTTGCGTAGCGTTTGTAGCATTATGAATTATTTGAAACAAATCATAGCCCTATATGACAAAACAAATAAAAACAAAAATAAAATACTTCCACAATCTTAAATGAGACTTTGTAAGAGTGTCCTTTTGATAGATTATATAATAATTTTGTGCAAGTCTTCGTTAGACTTAAACCTGCTTCTAAGTTAGGACCTCTAGCTATTGTCTTTTCCACATTACAATTGGGTTTCGTTAAAAATATATTAATTTGCAAATTTTTCGAAAACCGCCAAAACATTTCGCAGCCCGCGGACTACCTGCTGGTATAAATTATGTTTAGATGTTATTATTATTTTTACTTTAAGTTCTGATATCGATAACGATCAGATCCTTATTTTTAATGATCCAAAAATGCCTAAAAGTGATCATTAAATTACACTGAAATGTAAAATGTGAGCTCAGATTTCAGAAGAATTACAGAAAAAGTGTAGGCCTATTTTTAAAGAAGCCAATGTTACAATGCTTATTCGCCATATTTGTATTTCTCAGATTTTATTAAATAAAATTTCTTCATTTTTATTGAATATTTATTCTTCAATTATGGAAACAAGTCTTCTTTAGTAATATGTATTGAAAGTGTTTTCTACATGGTCACTGAAGGCTCAGTTCATGAAGCAATATAAAGAGACTGCATCTTTGTGCAAAATTAAGTTACCTTAGTACAAATATTTTAACAACCAAATGTTTATTCATTGTCGGTGTTAATTCCGCATTGCTGTTAAATTCATGGGGTGGGCACAAAAATCAAAAGGTTTTACACGATGTAATTCTTGATAAAAAAAAACATCGCTCTGAAGATTATACCGCCAAAGACAACCTGGTATGTGCAGCATTTGTCGTGTAGGCCCACTTTTTCCGTCAGTAGAAAGTTTATTTCACAAGACAGGGATAAGAAATTAACTGTATGGTAACAGAATTTAAAATATGACGTAAATATCGAAGTAAATCTAAAAGAAAATAATTATGCATTCAAACAAAAAGAAACCTACTTACACTTTTAAAAATAATGGTAAAATCATTTACAAAATATATACATTTATAACTAGAAGGTCATACATAAACTTCAAAAATACACACGGGAATAAGTATGACATGCCAAAATCTGGAGCTTAATAATGATGAGGGATGAGTCACATACTGTACTATATCATTGCTGATATAGAATTATACAGAGACACCATTTTATTTTTACTAACATTTCTAATATACCCCAGCAACTAAAACTTACCCTAGTGCAAACCCTAGTAACGCCGCACTTCGATTATTGTGACGTTTTGTTAAGTGACCTAAGTTCTGAATTGTCAGTCAAGTTACAGCGAGCTCAGAATATGTGCGTCAGATACGTGTGCAACATCCGACGGTATGATCACATATCACCGTCCTTCGCAAGTCTCTCGTGGCTCCGACTTAAAGAACGTAGAACTTTACACTCTTTGTCTTTACTCTTTCGAATTCTGCACACTTCAACACCAAATTACCTTTCGTCTCGTTTCTCTTATCTATACTCTAACCACGATGTAAATACCAGATCACTTATCTGTGGCACGCTAAGTATACCTCTTCATAGAACATCTTGTTATTCATCATCTTTTACAATATCCACCTCGCGTCAATGGAATTCCTTGTCACAAAGTATTAGGGGCTGCAAGACAATAAACACCTTTAAGAACAGCTTAAAAGATAACCTTATTAGCATTTCACTCCAATCATACTGATTTAAACTATCACTGACTACATTGTTACTTTTTTCTTTAGACATCATCCTGATTGTGCTGTATTTTAATTGTCTCGTAATAATCTCTTTCTATTATCTAATATTATTTGAAATATATTAACATTCTATGTATTTTAGTTTAATTCTGCTACACAGTTTATTTCAGTGTTTAATTAATAGTTCATAGTATTTTGTTGTTTAATTTGTAAATAACTTTTGTATACATGTAACTCTCATCTCAATCAAATTGTTGGATTCTTTGTAAGTTCATGCATATGTATATACACTTTTTGCTGGTTGAGTGGAAGAGAAGGCCTTACGGCCTTAACTCTGCCAGCTAAAATAAATCATTATTATTATTATTATTATTATTATTATTATTATTATTATAATATTAACCTTTGGATTAACGCTTGAGAACCGCCTTCCACGACTGGAGTTCGAAGATACTGGCGTAAAATACAAACAAATCAAGTTATTAGGTATAGGAGGGAAGAAAAGTAGTTCATCCATTCACGTAAACTATGAAATATCGCGATTTGGAGTTTGATACTTTTCATTAGGTTTTTCTTCAATCAAAATACAGTATTGCATTAACAATAAGTGTTTTTACTCACAAACTGAGCTATCCATGCGGACATATTCATTATGCAGTGTATATTATACTGTCTACAGCACATTAGCGTACGATATAGAGAGTGAATTTAAATTGAAAAATAATCATAATAAGGATATTTAAACACGTTTCTTTAAATGGTGGCTGTTCATTTCGATATAGGCTTCAGTTCTTTTGTGCATATTATCGCACTATAGACTATTGTACCTCATTTCAATTGCCCGTTTCGTCCTTCATACTAGTAGGTTAACACATGTTGAAATAATTCTGTACTTACTTTATAAAAGAGTACCTTACGTACTGTTTCAATCTTGACTTCTGCCCCATCCGAAAAGAAAAAAATATTCAGACATGCTATCTACTGTCCGTCCAAGTGGTTTTGTCGCAGGGTCGTAGAAAGGGAGGAAATCACGTGACAGTTAATTACTTAACGAGGCCCTTTTATTTAAGTTATTTTAAACAGTTGTATAATATTACGTAGATGTCCAATTCCTAAGAGAAATTAATGTTTTCAGAAAAGAGCTAAGACAGCCCAGCCGTTAGCCTTTACAGAGGGGCGAGCAGAAGCGGGTGGGGGAAACCGGGATGCGACGTAGGCAAACGAACGACAGAACCTGTGCGAAAATATGATTCAATATTGAAAGCTCTTTCGTCACCGGAAAACGCGAACATATTTCTGGAACGTACTATAGACTACTCACTAACTGAGTACTGTTTACTATGACAGTAAGGCGACTTAGAGTGCTTACGCGGCTTTGGTTCTGTGTGGAGGATGGTTGGAAGTTTACTAGTAGAGGGGGTAGGAGTGAAGTACATTAAAAAACTCAGGTACAATAAAAATTTCAAGTAAAAATGAAATTACGTCCCTGGACAATTCAGCCAGCCTACTTTGCTGTCATTTAAGTGTATTCTGTATGTTCAAAATATTTCCGTAATATCTAAATTAATAACAACATAGCATACCTACAGATTGAATTCCTATCAATTTGTTTACATTAGAAATGAACTTAATGGAGACGACATTGGCAAGGGTCATTATGGCTGAGTAAAGATTCGTGTTGTTGATGGCTTATCGATTACGCGTGATTGTGTTAATTCCTTCACAGTCTGTCAGTACGGAAGAACAAATTGCACCAATCAGACGCGTGACTGCGTACTGCAGCATTGAAAGTCTATGGTTTCTGTTTTTTAATCCACTGTTCATTTCGAACGCACTCCATGTTTGGCCTTACTGACGAATGAGTGATTTCCGTCTGATTGCCTAGATGATCAGAGTTGGGATATTTACGCTATTCATCATAAAGTTACCCAATGGACTAGACCGGAATAAATTCTAGGTTGGTATTCGTGTCATCTAGGGTTTAATTCTAGGGGATAAGGCAGGTTTTTCGTACTACGAGTATATCATGAAGGACAAAATACGTGAAAGCCAATCCAAACATATACATACACAAGATGTTTCATAATCCCAGGTACAAACTGGAGAGTTGACTAGAAGAAAATGAAACAAGGCAAAAACTCCTAATAAGCATAGGTTCTGAGATAAGATGCCATCATTGTGACCACCACTGAATATACCTGCTACATTTGCAACCTCATTTCTTTTCTGACAGACTTAATGGTCGCACGTAGCTCCATTTTTTGTAAAATGAGCTACGCGACATTTTGGATGATTTTCTTTGGGAAAGCCAGCTGTTGTGGTACATGCACGACGGAGCACCGGCTCACTTTCATTTAAACGTTGGAGAGTTCTTACGCATAAGCTTCGACAACAGGTGTATCGACCATAGCTTTCCAACACCATGTCCTCCCTGGTCCCCCGACTTAATCCTCTGTGATTTTTTTGCGTTGTGATATTTAAAATGTTTTGTGTATTCTAGCCCTGTTGATAATGTTATCCAACTTCGGGAATGCATTATCAATGATTATCAACGCATTAGATACTCGTCAGGGGTGTATAAAAGTGTACGATTGTCGATGAGGAAACGTGCTGACCTGACTTATCATGAACGGTGGCCATTTTGAGGACATTTTATAACGCTCTCTTCCTCCAATGCATATCGGATGTTATGTTACTCCAGAGTACCTGTACTGACGATAAAATAAGACTTCATAGATTACGGAAACGACTGATTTCCGGACCTATGTTTATTAGGACTTTTTACCCTCTTCCATAGTCCTCTACTCACCCCTGTAGTTGTACCTATAATTATGAAACACTCTGTATAATATAATGAAGACTATAAGCGAAATATCAGTAGAGATTGAATCCTAGATAGATCCATTATCCCTTATCATATAGTCTAGGACAGTGTTCCGCGACCTTTTTATAATCACGGCACACCCTAGATGGGCTTAGACTCAACTCGGCACACCAAAATGTTAATCCCCTCAAAAACATATGATGTGACTTTCTTAATATAATTACGTAATGTAATTATTATTATTATTATTATTATTATTATTATTATTATTATTATTATTATTATTATTATTGTCGTCGTCGTTATTATAAAACAAAATCAACTCTTGCATTTATTAAAAACTAGCCGTACCCGTGCGCTCCGCTGCACCTGTTAGAAATAAATATAAAGTAATTACATAATTAAAATAGGACGTTTGATCCAGGGAACAACTTTTACAACAGCGCAAGATAATCTGCTTCGCTCATTACCCAATTTTTTTTGCATTGCATTTATTGCATATATATTTTATGTATTTTAACACGATTCAATTGAGCATAGTTAAAATTTGAATTATAAAATAATGGATTGCTAAGCTAACGTACTATTACTGCATACTAAATCAATAAAATCTCGTTGTTCGTTAATTCTCTGAGATTAAAATGAGTGTACATACACTGGTGGCCATAATTCTGGAAACTTTTTTTGTACTGGATTATTATAAAATTTGTATTGATTCACGAATTTATACAATTGAAAATGTTATTCTTGACTGATCCGTTAATTTTGGGGTTGTAATAAAGGTACAGTATTATATTAAATCCTGAATATTTTAACAATAAATACTCATTACTATTTGGAAAATTATGTTCTAGTCGTTTAAGATCTAAATATTAATTTTAGACTTCATTATAATTTCCCATTATTTACTGTAATAAAAACTGGTCCATCGTTGAT
The DNA here is from genome assembly GCF_040183065.1 of Periplaneta americana. Taxonomy (NCBI): domain Eukaryota; kingdom Metazoa; phylum Arthropoda; class Insecta; order Blattodea; family Blattidae; genus Periplaneta; species Periplaneta americana. Next base: position 172,744,951 of record NC_091124.1, read on the forward strand.
TTTAAGATTATTGTTGATCAGTAGAAGCATTGTTGAGCACTCTTGGCATAAAATATGGACATTATTAGTGCGTTTCTATTAGTGATGGGCGAAGTTGTTCTTTTCCCGGAACAGTTCCGACGGTTCCGGTTCCGAAAAAATACTATGTTCCAAATAACAGTTCCGAAATAACAGTCACCAGTGGTGATGAGTCGGAGTCGTTGAGTCGTTCAAACGAACGGTACAGTACCCTCCCTCTTCACCATAGACAAATAACACCATGCAGCTCACACTGGATTTTTTTTTTTTTTTTTTTTTTTTTTTTTCCACATTCAGCAATTTATTGATAAAGTTCCAAAATAAATATGTTTTCTGCCTTTTCGTATTTTAGTGTAAATTCAAATAACGATGCACAAATATTGTTCATGTCCAGCTGTCAAAACAATTGGGCACAGAGACATTAGTGTAGGTTTAAGGAAGTCAGAGGTTGTGGAAAAGTGCATGTTATTCACTTAAAAAGGATTTTGGTGTTCTGTGTTTCTTGTAGAAATTTGCATTGTATTGACCAAGACGCTTGATGAATGGATTTTCACTTGAATTTGCACTGTTATAAAACTTCTTAACTTGTTCACGTAATGAGTCTTTCAGAAATGTCATGTCCAAATCAAAGTGTATTTGTGCATTTGTTGTGTACCAGTCTGAATTATGTATTATTCGGAGCACTTTATTTTGAACAATTTGAAGAGGTTGAAACACTGTTTTTGGAATATAACACCAAGCCGGGGCAACGTAAGTTAGAATCGGTAAAATCAGCATTTTGTATAGCATAACTTTTCTTCTTAGACTGAGGACAGGAGATTTGAACAGGGGGTAAAGATGAGATATTCTAAGAGAGCTCTTAGTTGTTACAGATTTTATGTGCTTGTGCCATAACAATTTGTTATCAAGAGTAATACCAAGATATTTTACATGGTCACTGTATTGAATTTCTTGATTGCATATTTTTATTTTGTCACGAGGTCTTTTTAAACACTTGGAGAAAATTATTGACTGACATTTTTCAGGATTTAAAGAAATACGCCATTCTTTAAGCCATTCTTCTAATAGAAGTACATGGTTTTGAACTGCGGAGACAGCATATTGAGGACTGAATTTAACACTATATATAACTGTGTCATCAGCATACAGAAGTGTTTTAGTTTTGAGAGTAGTAGGAATGTCAGAAGTGTAGAGACAGTACAATATAGGACCAAGTACAGAGCCTTGTGGAACTCCAGCTTCTGCTATATAAGTGGAAGATAGTTGGCCATCTATGAGGACTTGAAAAGATCTCTTTTCTAAGTAGCTAGCTAGAAGGTGAGTTAATGAGCGAGGCAGAAATTTATTAAGTTTATACAGCAGACCTAAATGCCAAACTTTATCAAATGCCTTAGAAACGTCCAAAAAGATGGCTGCTGTGTAGAATTTGTTGTTAAAGCCTTTGGTTATGTCTTCTACGAGAGAGACTACATTATGAGTTACTGATCTTCCTTTTTGAAAAGCTGTTTGCCAAGGAGGAATAATGGTGTCTGTATAAGGCAACATTCGTTTGAGGATGATCCGTTCTAATAATTTTCCATGTGTATTCAAAAGACATATTGGTCTTCTATTTTGACAATACATAGAGTTCTTGTTCTGTTTAGGAATTGTAATGATTTGTGAATGTTTCCAAGATGAGGGAAAATATTGAGTTTTCAATGCTGAGTTGAACAACTTAGTAATATGGCATATAGCTTTCTTTGGTAGATTTTTTAGAGCTAAGTTACCAATTTTGTCTGGTCCAGGAGATTTTGAAGATTTTAAAGTCTTAATAATTTTTTTAACTTCTGAAGGGGTTGTATGAGGAATAGTACTTGCATCATGAACTTTTAAATCTCTATTAATATTGTCAATCATGTCTTGATTTGAGATCATGTAGTTCGGGTCAGCAGTTGGTTCACTAAAATGATCCTTTAGATATTCAGCAATTGCTTCAGCTTTATCTTGTGGATTGTATTTGATGCCATTTGTAGTATGTATGGGTTGCTGTTTATTGATGTTGTTAGATGAAGTAAGTCTTTTTGTTATTTTCCAGATAGTATTCGAAGATGCAGCATCCTTGACATCGGCTTCAAATTTATCTATTTTCAGTTCAAAAGCTCTTCTGTGTAATTTGTTTTTTAAATTGTTATAGATATTTTTGTCAGTTTCATTTCGAGTTTTTTGCCACTTTTTCCTAGCTAAGCGTTTCTGTTTGCAAAGAGTTTGAATTTCTAGGTTCTTAGCTGTGTCTGGGTTCTTATTGTATGCAGTTTTTGCGATTTTGATAGCACTGCTAATTGTGGAGGTGTAGATTTGTACAGCTTTATCTAAGTCCTCTCTTGATCAATGATTATATTGCCTGGCACGGAAGAGTTTACGAGTTCCCTGAAGAATTTCCAATTGACTGTTTTTCTTTTGTCATTTTTTAATATAGAAGAAGCTGGAATGTGATCTAGAACTAGAATGACTGGGTCGTGGTTTGAAGACAGAGCAGAAACTGTTTCAATGTATAGAGGTGTAATAGTAGTATTGACAAGGGCAATGTCTAATACATCCGGCATATGCAGATTATTGTATGGAAAGTGAGTTGGCTGTGAGGGAGCTATTATGTTATATTTATGTAGGGAAGCGTGTGCTTCAAGTTGTTTTCCTCTCGGAGTAATAATTCTTGAGTTCCATTTTGGGTTTTTACAATTGAAATCACCAGCATGAATGTAGTTTTTTGACATTTCATGAAGAAAATCTAGATCATTGTCTAGAAGTTTCAGATTTGGAGAGTAATAGATAGCTCCTAATTGCAAGTTTGAGTTGTTTATTGGAATTTCTATGAATGTAGCTTCAAGATTTGTAAAGTTAGGTGTAGATATATGTCGGTGATATAAAGTTGATTTAACAGCTATAGCAGTGCCACCATAATGTCCTCGAGGTCCATCTGTGCGATATATTGTATAATTTCGGATTGTGAAACGTTGGTTGGCTGTTAGATGCGTCTCATTAATTAAAAATATGTCTATGTCAAACTCTTCAAGGAAATCAGTTAGAATATCATAATCTCTTCTTACGCCATCGGCATTCCAATAGGCTAGTTTCAGAGGTTTATTCACTGCCGTTTCCGAGATCAAGGATATCTATAAGACCTTCAATTAGTATTCCGATTTTTGTCAAAGTATTATTTTCTGATTTGATTTTTGACATTATACTTTTAAACTTCTGGATATAATTCCTAATATTTTTTGTAAAATTCCAGATGTCTTGTAAGTCTTCTATTGTAGATGAATTGTCCCTTTGTTTGTTAAGCATATCCTGATTGTGATTTCTGTAGGGAGTTGGATTCCTATTTGGAAGACGTGGGAAATCTTGGTCTCTAAGAGTAAAATTATTAATGCTCTGTTCTCTTTTGTTTTGTATTCCCTGAGTATATTTTAGGAATTTTGGACAGTTCTTGAAATTAGCTGTATGTTGAGCATTGCAATTTGCACATTTGGGTATTGCTTCAGAGACTGCATCACAATTATATGTAAAATGTGCATTACCGCATTTCACACATTTTGGTTGGACGAAACAGGTGACAGCTTTGTGTCCAAAACCTTGGCACCTGAAACATTGGATTGGGCCTTGTAAACTTTTATAGTCTTCTATGTTTAGTTTCAGATTAAAAAGCCCTGTTAGAGTATGGATGTCAGGGGTTCCTGGAGTTTGATATGTAGTGATAATCCATACTGGTATAGGTATGGACACTAATTCTCCAGAAATGTCATCTATTATCTTTTTCTTCATTTGTTTGACACTTTGGACCGAAAATTTTTTCAAAACAAGTTCATTTTGAATTGTATCACTTGATGTTTCTACAGGTAGACCTTTCATAACTACTTTATGAACTTTAACTTGTCCATTAGGGAAGGTGTAGAATTCATAACTGTTAGCTTTCAAGTAATTACCTATGTCATTATAATCGTCATTATTAGCAGCAAAGATTTTTAAGCCCTGTGGGCAATATTGTGCATTGATTTCTTCGCGTAGAAATTGTTTTAGTTGTTTTGCGAAATCAAAATAATTCACTTTGGTCAATAAAATGATTGGTGGTGGTTTCTTAGGTTTGGGTTGAGAAATTGTGTTTTTTGAAACTGCACATATTGCGGGATTAATATTTGATGGAGTTGTAGATGTGCCGACGCAGGGTGTAGTGTTACTGATGGTATTATGACAGTCTGTGGGCGTGGCAGTAGTTAGTATTTGAAATTTGTTGTGAGTTTGGATAGGTTTAGGATTCTTCATTGATGTTGCTATTTGTTTAGCAGCCTTTGTTTTTAATGTTTTCTTAGCTGGTGTGTATTCATCTGTTGATTTTCTGATTTTCATTTGTTTGATTGTTGAGTCATTGGAAAGAATAGATGTGTTCAAAACAAAATTATCATTATTAGTATTAGGCTGATTACTAATCTCCATATTTTCTGAATCGCAGTTTATTAATGCTATGTCACATAATGTGTTGAGATTATCATTCATTTCACAAGTGTCCAAGCTAGTAGATCTAGGATCTTGCATAGCTATCGCACGAACACAAGTTCTATAAGAGAAAGAATTAAGAAAGAAGGAAAATACTTATGTAAAAACTCAGAAACTATAAACACTAATTCACAGGAAAGAATATGCTTCACTTTAGAACACAGAACAAACAATCACTTTATCTAATTCAGAAATAACAGTCACTTTATCTAGTCTAGACAAAATAAGCATTTGAATCAGACCGCCATTACAGTCGAACTCTCACACTGGAGCACTCATAGGCATGACATAGTACACATTCTTATCTATAGATGGCACTGCAATGCACATTCGAATCGATTTTGGAAAATTGCTGTGCATGCGGACAGAACTCAAAAGCTTAATGTTAGTAATTACACAGCTGTTGACTACAAGGACAGAATACAACACTTTGTTTTCGTACATAAAGTTATAAAGATATGGTAACCAACTTAAAAAAAAAAAAAAAATCATTAATTTTTATTTTTACTTTTCTTAATGCACAGTTATAATAATAATAATAATAATAATAATAATAATAATAATAATAATAATAATAATAATAATAAATATTACAATTTCATAAATAAAAAAGATATATATTGGCAGTACTGAAACCTGGAAACCCCGCAGTGGGTTAGTAAAATGTTGGAATCGCATCTTTACCAAAGTGTAACTTAAACTTCGCATTAAACATCGCTCTCCAAATCAGTACTTATATGGGTAGTTTCCAACAAATAATGCTACAACATTTTTGTCGTTCTTTGATAACAGAGAAGATAGCACAAAAACTTGTGCTTGTCAGACTTAACCTCAACAAACGACATACAGACATTGTAACTAAACCACTCATTACCATTTACGACTTTAACCTTTGTATAGAATCAGCTGATCAATGAATTAATAATAGTATGCGTACTTTATGACTTTGTAGAATGTTTATAAAACAGAATTAGTCAACTAATGGTGAAATAAACCATAAAGCGGGAATGAATATTACAGATTATTAAATACTTACTATAACATTACAGATGATTGGCCAGTCTTACAAATGTTGATATTAAAGTTCGCGCCACCGCAAGGATTTCAATTTCCATGCGCCCTCCTCCAACCACGTGAGAGTTTCAAATACTAACTTCATCCAACGAAGTTCCAAGTACAACATAAAGAACAACGAGAACAGTGTAACTGCTGCTGTCGTTGGTTCATCGGAACAAGCTCTGACGTTCCGACTGTTATCTCGGAGTCGGAACATACCTCGTGCAACGCGGTACTGCGAGCCCGCAACAGTTGGGCAAGTGAGCAGCTCGGAGTCGGAACAGGAGGTTCCGACCTACTGTTCATTTTTGCAACAGTTCCGAGGGAGTCGGAACATACCTTGTGCAACGCGGTACTGCGAGCTCGCAACAGCTGGGCAAGTGAGCAGCTCGGAGTCGGAACACTGTTATTTCGGAACAGGAGGTTCCGACCTACTGTTCATTTTTGCAACAGTTCCGAGACCGGAACAGTTCCAAAATAACTGTTGTGTTATTTTTTACCCATCTCTAGTTTCTATCATTAGTCTGACTTAAGATTTCGTTAGGTGAACACCTGATTGCTTTACAACAAACTTTATTGATCATTTTATCTCAATGGCTCCACGAAAGGATTGGAAACGTTCTAGGGCAGTCACACTTCGAAAAGAAGGCTATACATTCAAGGATATTGCAAGAAAACTTGGTAATGGTGCTATAGTGTCTGGCGTCCAAAAGGTATGGCAGAAGTACAAATCCACAAAATCTTGTAAAACAACACCTAGGACTGAAAGAAAACCTAAAGTAAGTCCAAGAGATGTGAGACAGATTTGTCGAGTAATAATAATTAATACAGTAAATAATGTGAAATGATAATGAAATCTGAAATGAATATTTAGATCTTCCCATAATAAACGGATCAGTCACGAGTAACATTTTCGTTTGTATAAATCTGTGAATCAATGCAGATGTTATAATAATTCAATACAAAAACAAAAAGTTTCCAGAATTATGGCCACCAGTGTAAATATTATTTTAAGAAATGCAGAAAATCTGAGCCATCTGAACTCAAAAGAATTTACTGGTCAGATTCTCTGGTATGTAATTTTCTGAGTTCAACTGTCTGTGTATTGGATATTAAAAACTACAAAACTTAATAATGTTTGATGACATTATTACTATTACAAATGAAATTTTATTATACTGTATGCCATGATGTGAGTATGGTCACTAATTATACAGATTAATGATTTACTGATGATATGAAAGTGAAACCCTTCGGGGTTATATAAGTAGGCGTAGAGAATATCTGAAGTTAGATCTTCATTTCTACAATATTTACTGAGTGACGGCTATATAGTAGTCTATACAAAACTTACGTAAGATAAGAATATTATTATTAAAAATGAAATATTTGTATAGTTATTAATCAAGTGCTATGGGTCTTTTCCATATATTTAATGGCGGTGTGGTGTAAATATTTAAAGCTGAAAGTTAGAATTTATAAAACAGTTATGCTACCGGTTGTTCTTTATGGTAGTGAAACTTGGACTCTCACTTTGGGAGAGGAAGAGAGATTAAGGGTGTTCGAAAATAAGATGCTGAGGAAAATATTTGGGGCTAAGAGGGATGAAGTTATAGGAAAACGGAGAAAGTTACACAACGCAGAACTACACGCATTGCATTCTTCACCTAACATAATTAGAAACATTAAATCCAGACGTTTGAGATGGCAGCGCATGTAGCACGTATGGGTTAATCTAGAAATAGATATGGACTGTTAGTTGGAAGACCTGAAGGGAAAAGACCTTGAGGGAGGCAGACGTGGATGGAAGGATAATAATATAATGGATTTGAGAGAGGTGGGATATGACGGTAGAGACTGGATTAATCTTGCTCAGGATAGGGGCCGATAGTGGGCTTATGTGAGGGCGGCAATGAACCTTTTGGTTTCTTAAAAGTCATTTGTAAATGATATAGATATTTATATGTGTGATTCTCTTCAGTATTGTCTGGAGAAATTGCAGATATTATAATGCCTAAGGAAAGAACAAAAGGTATTACTTACTAATAAAATAAGAGGCCTACAAAATGTTATAGTGTCCTGATCACTTTAGCAAGATCTCTTAGCAGGATAAAATGATTCTACCCTCTACATTTCAAGGTAGTTCACGAAACATGCAGCAGTTATACCAAGACGCTATGTCTATTGTTGGGAAGCATGACAAACCTAATATTTTCTTAACTCACCTACAGTGGGTGATCAAATTATTAGGGACACTTGGTAAAAGTAGGAATTTCATCTTCAAATTCACATAAAACACAAATAATTTGGATTTTCTCAACTGGAAAAGCTTTATGACTCTAAATAGTGTTTTATAAACAATATTATTACATATTTAATGTATATTAAATGTATATATGTGTATATTTAATGAATATGGAATGAAATAAACAAGAAAACTAATATTTTGTCACACATCCCTTTGCAGCAATTACAGCATTAACTCTATTTGGCATACTAGAAATGCATTGGATACAATTGTTTTTAATTTCTTGGTCGTGATGCCACACATTGATCAGTTTTTCTATTAAAGATTGTTTATTTGCAATAATTTCTGAATGAATTTGCCTCTTCATTAGCTTCCAAATATTTTCAATCGGATTAAGGTCCGGAGAGTTACCAGGCCAATCCAGAACCTTAATTTTGTTGTCAGACAGGAATTTTGTCACCTTATTTGCCTTGTGACAGGGCGCAGAGTCATGCATGAACACAAAATCACTATCTGGAAACCATTCACGGACTTGTGGAAGAAGCCGTTCCTTCAGAATCTTTATGTATTGATGTTGTCTCATCATTCCTTGAACAAAATACAGGCGACCATGACCACTAATCACAGACCACATCATGAGGCTTAACAGTCTTCATAATACAGTCATTATTGTACTTTTCACCTTTCGCCTTCTAACGAACACAGATTTGTCAGCAAGTATCTGTATGGTAGATTCATCTGAAAAACTCACCTGAAAAAAGAAATAAACAGTACATAAAACACATTTGCACAAAGTGAAATTGTGACTACCAAAGAAATCGTGTGAATGACAAACGACTCACTTTTTTCCAATCATTCACAGTCCAAGATTGATGCTGCTTTGCCCAAGAGAGACGCTTCTTCACCAAGTATGGTTTCAGGAATGGTTTCTTGGTTGAAGTGCAACATGAAAACCCTAACTCTTTGAACCTCCGACGGGTTGTCATAGAAAATATGTTGATTCCAGCATCTTTCATTGGCGCCTTTCTATGTAGAAGACTGTTAAACATCCTCTAAGCATCATGGTGTGGTCTGTGATTAGTGGTCATGGAACTGGTCGCCTGTATTTTGTTCAAGGAATGATTAGACAATATCAATACATAAAGGTTCTGAAGGAACGGCTTGTTTCACATGTCCGTGAATGGTTTCCAGGTGGCGATTTTATGTTCATGCACGACTCTGCGCCCTGTCACAAGGCAAATAAGGTGACAAAATTCCTGTCTGATAATAAAATTAGGGTTCTGGATTGGCCTGGTAACTCTCCGAACCTTAATCCGAATGAAAATATTTGGGGGCTAATGAAGAGGCAAATTCATTCAGAAATTATTACAAATAAACAATATTTAATAGAAAAACTGATCAATATCTGGCATCACAGCCAAGAAATTAAAAACAATTGTCTTCAATGCATTTCTAGTATGCCAAAGATAGTTAAAACTGTAATTGCTGCAAAAGGGATATGTGGCAAAATATTAGTTTTCTTGTTTATTTCATTCCATATTCATTATTACACAATTAAATATGTAATGATATTGCTTATAAAACACTATTTAGAGTAATAAAGGTTTTTCAGTTGAGAAAATTCAAATTACTTCTGTTTCATGTGAATTTGAAGACGAAATTCCTACTTTTACCAAGTGTCCCTAATAATTTGATCACCCACTGTACAATCCGCAATGACCTGAAATAGCTACTGCTGCACGCCCACACGAAAAACCGACTGGTCGTCCTGGCATTGTTACTTGCGTTTTCGCATTGAAACTCAAGAACTGAAGATATATAGGTTCAATAAAAGGTATTTAACGTAAAGAAAACCATTCAGAGGGGTGTGTTTCATTATTATGCAAGCAAATAACTTCCAAAATGTCTGGTATTCTTCATTGGAAATAAAATTGAAAATTTTTAATTTGACTTTTAATGAACTTAGTTTGCAGCATTTGCTGCACAAGCCACTTTATACATCCGTTGATTGAGGAATGCACACTGTTCGAGTCTGTTTAAAATCATGGTGTGTAGTGTTACCTTGACAGTCCGGGACAAGTACTTAACCCTACTATTCTGTTCGGGTCTATATTATGACCCGAAGTGAATATTACGTCCTTAATAATGTCTTGAAATAGTGAGGTATGCTTATGAGATTCAGTGACTATGTCTAATAACGCAATATACGTTTGTGATTCAAAGATAATTTAAATTTTTCAAATAGATTTGTTGTAATTTGTAATTGTTACTTATGTAATGTTCGGGTCAATATTACCCAACATAAGATTTTATTACTTTCTAATGTGGTATTAATACTTTTCTAGAAATTGTATCATAGGCCTACTTTTATTACAATGTGTAGAAATTCAATTATTGCCAACAATCAGATACATTCATTTACAACAATGGACTGGTTTCCTGTTATTTTTCTGATTGAATTCCTTCTAAGCTGTGACATTTTACATGAATAAATATTTCAGTGTTGTTTCTGAGTTTGAGTTCAGACATCATGACGGAAAGACAATTGAGTAATACTCAGTATCAATTGTGAATTCCTCCGATAGTGAAGAGTTGTTTTAGAATTTGAAGATAACACTGGTAAACAAATTTTAATCAACTTTCTGCTTATGTTGATTTTTTAGTGGTTTAGTAATAACTCTGACCCGCTGATCACGAATATCACATCAGTTTTTTCATAGTGTCAACGGTTTGGATGATATAAGCAATTTATATTTGATTGAAGCAGTAAATTAGTTAATTTGTAACATATAAAAGTTCCAATAAACATTTTGCTTATGTTGATTTTTTAGGGTTATACCAATAACTCTGACCCGCTGATCACGAATATCACATCAGTTTGTTCATAGTGTAAACGGTTTGGATGATATAAGCAATTTAAATTTGATTAACACAGAAAAGATATTTATTTGTAACATTGTAAGAAAACAGTTTCAAACCTAGGACAGACATTAACACTACTTCAATAAATCATGCGTGACATGTAAATACACAAATACAATACAGGAATGCAAAATAGTTAACTCCTATGACCTTGAATGACTTAGAAAATATACAGGGTGGACCGCTTGAATGTACCTAATTTCAATTGTACAGTATGTGACTGGTAAACGGTTGAAGATAGAAACCTACAGTAACGTTTATATGAAAGGAAAACTGAACAAGTTTCGATATGCACATCACCATGTCTCTACGTGAGCTCCAGCTGTCACTGTGACGATATCGAGGCAATGAACGACTTCCTGCCAAGCACGCTGGAGTATGTCTTCTGGAATGCTCTCAATAGCCTCTGTGATGCGCTCCCGAAGATCACGAAGGTCTCTGACTGGGGTGGCGTACACTTTATCTTTGACGTAGCTCCAGAAAAAGAAATCGAGCGGTGTTAAATCCGGAGATCTCGGGGGCCAAGCGATTGGTCCTCTAAAGTCAGGATCAGCGCCGAGACGGTCTAGCATCGTATTGGCATCATTTGAGCAGGAGGTGAACGAATAGACAGATCTTCGCTGTGTGGAACAGGCTCTGGAGGACGGTATGTCGGGGTACTGCAGCTGTCTTCTGTTTTTGCCCTTCTTGAAATTCTTCAAGTTGGCCATACAAAAGTAGCAGTCGTCGTGGTGGTTTCCAGGTTCCCTCCAAATTCGGGGAATGGCAAATGTCATGCTTTACCTACTACCACGTAGCCAATGTTCTAGTGTTGCCCGGCAGTTACCACAGGACACGTGTGGAGCCCACGCCTTGTCAAGGTCACCTACGGGCACGCCTTGTATGCCTCACAGAACTTTGTTCCAGGCACAGTGGTGTATTTAACTTGCTTTGGTCCAATGTAATATCCACATACATAGCAGAAAGTGTCTGCCTGTAATTTGCACTTCCGCCCTGTAGACATGGTGTAAAGAACTACTAAACACAAACATACATACAACTGCAAAGATAACGAACCTACTATCGTGACTGAGCGTCACCAGCAGATATTTATACGCCAGAGCCATGTTGCCACCTTGCGGATATCAACGTAAATACTTACATGTACATATTGCTAAACCAGTATTCTGAGAAATAAAATATCCCGATATAATCCAAAATATTGACACTACGACAAAACCATTATCAGATTCATGTTCAGCGTGTCGAAATCTGTAAGTAAAGATAAAGAAACAATGATAAGCAAAATCTTGTTTACCAGTGTAATGTAAGTTATGAATCTGAAAGTGAAAGTGATGACAATTCTGACAGTCAATATTGTTCAGTCAATTCTTTCAAAAATCAAGCTATAGAATGGCAGTTGAATCCACCTCCACAACAGGGCAATCTTTCTTCCTCGAACATCATCAAGACTACACCGGGAGTTACTAGAATAACTGATATAAAAAGTTGGTTTGAAGCAATACTCTCTACACGAATTTAAAATTAAATAATATAGATGGCAAACATAGAAGGACGGCGAGTTTACGGTTATCAATGGACAAATATCGACAATATTGTTTTCCAGGCTTATGTAGGACTCTTGCTTCTTCTAGTGTTATTCGATCTAATGGGGAGTCAACAAAACGTTTATGGTATCAGAAAACGGACAGAAATATTTTTCGGGCAACTATGTCACTTGAAAGCTTTTGCAAGATATCACGTGTCTTGCGATTTGATAAGAATTCTATTAGAGAATAACGAAGACGCAATGATAAACTTGCTGCTATTCGTTGCATTTGGGAGAAATGGGTGGAGATCCTTCCTAAATTATTCAATCCTGGCGAAAGTATGACTGTCAAACAGTTACTAAGATTGTGAAGTTGCTGTCCCTTCAAGGTGTATATTCCCAGCAAACCATCGAAATCTATACTAATAATAAATCTGTAGCCGAAATTTTTCTGGTAATTTTCTATTTTCCAAAAATAATTGGTCCTAACATATATAATGAATCACCCTGAAACCGAAAATCGCATTTTTATTTTTTTTTTTTGTATGTCTGTCTGTCTGTATGTTTGTTACCTTTTCACGCGATAATGTCTGAACGGTTTTCGATGAAAATTGGAATATAAATTAAGTTCGTTGTAACTTAGATTTTAGGCTATATGGCATTCAAAATACATTATTTAAAAGGGGGGTTATAAGGGGGCCTGAATTAAATAAATCGAAATATCTCGCTTATTATTGATTTTTGTGAAAAATGTTACATAACAAACGTTTCTCTAAAAATAATTTTCGATAAGTTTTATTCCTTGAAAAATTTTGATAGGACTGATATTTAATGAGATAAATGAGTTTTAAAATTAAAATAATTGCCATCTAAGGCCGTTTAATGAATTAAAAAACAAATGACTTCGTCTATAAGGGGCCTTGGACAGCAACAATCGAAAGCTATGAAAGATAGCCTGCAGATAATGTTTCTGTATTTGTATGAAGTAATGGCCTATCGGAAGCTAAATTAACCGATTTTTTATAATTAATTATTAATTCAGCATTGGAAAGTGTACTTTCTCTAGATGGACATAATGCTATAATGTTATTACAGTAACTTCTGAGTGAATCGAGGACAGGTAAGATTAAAATAGCTTCTTATGCACAGAAAACTTGATAGGTTATTCTGTATATTCATTTCCTGTATTTCTTAAAATAATGTTTATGAACATATTCATTTCTATCTCAGAGAATTAACGAACGAGAATGTATTGATTTAGTATGCAGTAAAGGTACGTTAGCTTAGCAATCCATTATTTTATAATTCAAATTTTAACTATGCTCAATTGAATCGTGTTAAAATACATAAAATATATATGCAATAAATGCAATGCAAAAAAATTTGGGTAATGAGCCAAGCACATTATCTTGCGCTGTTGTAAAAGCTGTTCCTCCTGAGATTCAAGAGCTCCCACAACAAATTAAAAACTTTCTAATTCGAGTACATCCGTTATCAACACACTTTTTATATAATATAATATAATATAATATAATTTAATATAATATAATATAAACATAATAATAAATCTGTAGCCAAAATTTTTCTGTTAATTTTCGCTTTTCCAAAAATAATTGGTAATAACAATTAATAACATGTTAAAGGAATTGTCATTGCACCAAATGAGTGGTCTCTGGATAAAGATGATCGCATTTTAATATTTTAAATACAATTTAAATTAAGTAACATTTTAAACGATTTATCCTTCTATCAAACACGAATGTTCCCTGGATTAAACGTCCTATTTTAATTATGTAATTACTTTATATTTATTTCTAACGGGTGCAGCGGAGCGCACGGGTATGGCTAGTATGGAATAAAAATATGACAGCAAAATTTCATATGCATGGGTAGCACAAGTTTATACAGAGAAAGAATATGGAGCACTAGAAAAAATCAGGGTATGAGGGTAGTTTGTGATCTTACCAGTGACCTAAGGGGTCAAAATATAACTTGTGACAACTTTTTCACTTCTTACAATTTGGAACAAATACTTTTGAATAAATTGACTATGTTGGAGACTATACGGAAAAATAAGTCAGAACTTCCACAGCAAATGAACAACAAGGAAGTACATAGCTCTTCATTAGAGTTCACAAATTATATTACTGTGGTCAATTGTATTCCAAAGAAAAAAAAATGTTGTGCTAATGAGTACAGTACCTGGCCACATTATTATAATCACTCACATTTTTACTATATTTTACATATTACTTCCTCATTTGAACTCTGGTTTCCTTTCTTAAGCAGAATTCACATTACATATTTAATTTTTAAACAATATTAAGTATAATTACAATTATAACAATGTTAATTCAAGAAATATTGATAAATAACCAACCACACCTCATTTTTACAGAAATTTCAGTATTTCGTACGACCTCCTTTGGCTTTAATTACAGCTTCAATTCTCTTTGGCATGCTTACAATACACTTCTGTATTATTTCCTGGATCCTCTCATTGTGATTCCAAACATGTATCAGCCTTTCAATAAGTCGAACTCTGGTAGTAATTAATTCTTTTGCCATCTCTCTTTGTACGAGTTTCCAGACGTTCTCAATGGGATTCAAGTCCGGAGAGTTTCCTGGCCGTGGCAAAAGTTGAATGTTTTTGGAAGCCAGAAACGTTTTGACTCTGCTAGCAGTGTGGCAAGGTGCACCATCTTGCATAAAAATATATTTCTCCCCATTTGGGAACCATTCGTTCAGCTGAAGGATAAGCCTGTTTCCCAATACCTGGATATATTGATCTTTTTTCATTGTTCCCTGAACAATATAGAGTCGTCCTGAACCTTTGCCTGATATCACAGACCATATCATGACTGATATTGGGTGCTTAACTGTGTTAACCAGGCATCCAGGAGCAAAATTTTTTCCCTTTCGTCGACGAACAAACATTGCTTTGTCCATCAAACACTGAAAGGTTGATTCATCGGAGAAGAAAACCTGAAAATTGTCAAAGAAACTGATAACAACTCTAAATTTTGTCTTTAAGTATTAAATACAGTATTTAATTTAGAGTTTTTATCAGTAAATTTCTGTAAAAATGAGGTGTGGTTGGTTATTTATCAATATCTCTTGAATTAACATTGTTATAATTGTAATTTTACTTAATATTGTTTAAAAATTAAATATGTAATGTGAATTCTGCTTAAGAAAGGAAACCAGAGTTCAAATGAGGAAGTAATATGTAAAGTATAGTAAAAATGTGAGTGATTATAATAATGTGGCCAGGTACTGTATACTGCATCATGACAATGAAGTCAGCAACAGGAATGACAAGACGCCTAAAATTATTTTAGATTATAACGCATCCAATGGCGCTGTAGATACATTTGATCAAGTAATATATACATATTATTTTGCAAACGAAAAACAAACAGATGGCCAGTGATATTTTTCTGCAACATTCTTGATGTACCTGCTTACAATGCGTATGTCTTGTGAACTTCAATAGACCCAAATTGGAATGCAAATAAATTGACTAGAAGGAGATTATTCTTAGAGGAACTTGAAAAATCACTGACAAAGGAACATATTTCATCAAGAAAGTACTTTTCGACATTCAAAATCCTGAAAATGTGACAGTATCGGTATCAGAGTCTACAACAGGAAAAACTGTGAAATGTGCACGCTGTAAGTTCTGTCCATCAGGCAATGACAATAAAACGAAGCTACAGAAAACATATTTGTAAAGGTCATGTCACATACTTATGTCCAAATTGTAAGCAATGAGAGAGAATTGTATTATAAATGTATATCATGTGTACTAGTTCCTTATGTTACGCAAAACATAAGACAGAATTTAATCATTGTAACATATCACGAGCATTTAGTTCAATCTATAATTTTTCATGGCCTAGTGTTGTATTGTAAGATAAACAGTTGAGTCAAATAAATGTTTCTTCAATTTGTTGTTATTAATTTTAATAAGAATGTACAAAAATAAAATAACGAATAATATAGCAAAATAAAATAACAAAACTGAATAGTAAAAAAAAGCAAAATAATGTAAGATTATAATAAAATAAGATAATAAATAATAGCAGTAATGTTAACAATAACAATAATGTTAAACTATGTTATTGTAGTCATACAAACGTTCACAAACATGATTTTGTAATTTTTATGTAATTTTAATAGGTCGGGTCATATTGACCCGAACAGTACATTCGTATAGTAAAATGTAACAGAACAGCTGGGTTAAAATACGTGATATTGATAATGAACAAAACAGCTTGTTACGAATCCCTACAATAAGCCTCGGAGTAGGACTGATTCTCTGGTACGACCACAGCAAAGGAATAAGGTTTTGAGATTTGGCACTTGGAACGTAACTAGTCTTTATAGAACAGGAGGGGTAACATTAGGAGCTAAAGAACTAGCTAGATATAGAATAGACTTCGTGGGAGTACAAGAGGTTAGGTTAGATGGGAATGGCATATCACAAATAGGAGATTACTTGTTGTATTATGGAGAAGGAAACAATAATCACCAATTAGGAACAGGATTCTTTGTTCATAAAAGAATAAAATCAGCAGTAAAAAAGGTCGAATTTATCAGTGACAGGTTATCATATTTAGTATTTAAGGGTAGATGGTGCGACATCATAGTTATAAATGCTCACGCCACTACAGAAGAGAAAGACGACCATATAAAGGATAGCTTCTATGAGGAATTGCAACATACTTTTAATCAGTTACCTAGATATCATATGAAAATTTTATTGGGGGATTTCAAAA
Organism: Periplaneta americana; assembly: GCF_040183065.1. NCBI lineage: Eukaryota > Metazoa > Arthropoda > Insecta > Blattodea > Blattidae > Periplaneta > Periplaneta americana. The sequence goes on from NC_091124.1 coordinate 172,762,031, forward strand.
CTAAAGTAGGACAGGAGGATATTTTTAGACCAACTATTGGAAAAGAGAGCCTACACGTAACTAGTAGTGACAATGGAGTTAGATTAGTCAACTTTGCCACATCGAAAAATTTAATTGTCAAAAGTACAACATTCCCCCATAAGGATATACATAAATATACTTGGACTTCTCCAGATGTTTTGACACACAACCAAATAGATCACATCTTGATAGATAAACGGAGACATACTAGTATAGTAGACATTCGAACTTTCAGGGGTGCAGACTGTAATTCTGACCATTATTTGGTAATTGGAGAATTAAGAGGAAGACTATCAGTAGCCAAGCGAGTAGAGCAACAAGTTAATATTACTAAATTCAATATTTTGAAATTAAAGGACGAGGAAACTAAGCAAAATTATCAGGTCGAAATTTCGAATGGATTTGCCACTTTAGAAAGTTCCGACGAAGTTCGGAAAGAATTAGATGTTAACAGCGTGTGGGAAAATATCAGAGATAGTATCAAAATTGCAGCTGAGCAGAGCATAGGTTATTATGAAACTAAGAAAAAGAAACCGTGGTTTGTTGAAGATTGTTGCATGGTAGTAGAAAGAAGGAAACAGGCAAAATTGAAATTCTTACAGGATCCAGTTGAGGAGAAGAGAGATAATTATTTCAATGAAAGACGGGAAGCAAGTCGTACACTTAGGAATAAAAAGAGAGGTTACTTGAAGGGAAAACTGAATGAGGTAGAAACAAATAGTAAGAATAAAAACATTAGAGATAAAGGAATAAAGGGTATAAAGGAATTTAAGAACGGATATCAGCCAAGGGTAAACGTGATCAAGGATGAGAATGGTGACTTGCTTGCAGACTCTCCATCAGTCCTAAACAGATGGAAAAACTATTTTGCGCAACTACTAAATGCACATAGGCCAGATAGAAATGATCGCTACGAAATTGAAATACAAACTGCTGAGCCATTTATACCCGAACCCACGCTTTCAGAAGTCGAAATTGCGATAGAAAATCTGAAAAAGTACAAGTCTCCAGGTATCGATCAAATTCCAGCAGAATTAATACAAGAGGGTGGAAGTGCATTATATAGCGAAATTTATAAACTTGTACTTGCTATTTGGGAAAGGGAAATTGTACCAGAAAAATGGAAGGAGTCCATAATTGTACCTATTTTTAAAAAGGGGGACAAAACCAACTCTGGTAACTTTCGAGGAATATCAATTTTGTTGACGTCGTACAAAATTTTGTCCAATATTCTTTTGAGAAGATTAGCTCCGTACGTAGATGAAATTATTGGGGATCATCAGTGTGGTTTTAGGCGTAATAGATCGACTATTGATCAGATTTTTTATATTCGACAGATAATGGAGAAAAATGGGAGTATAAGGGTACAGTACATCATTTATTCATAGATTTCAAAAAGGCATATGATTCGGTTAAGAGGGAAGTATTATATGATATTCTTATTGAATTTGGTATTCCCAAGAAACTAGTTCGATTAATTAAATGTGTCTTAGTGAAACTTACAGCAGAGTCCATATAGTCCAGTTTCTATCTGATGCTTTTCCAATTCACTGCGGGCTAAAGCAGGGAGATGCACTATCACCTTTACTTTTTAACTTCGCTTTAGAATATGCCATTAGGAAAGTTCAGGATAACAGGTAGGGTTTGGAATTGAACGGGTTACATCAGCTTCTTGTCTATGCGAATGATGTGAATTTGTTAGGAGAAAATCCAGAAACGATTAGGGAAAACACGGGAATTTTACTGGAAGCAAGTAAAGCGATCGGTTTGGAAGTAAATCCCGAAAAGACAAAGTATATGATTATGTCTCGTGACCAGAATATTGTACGAAATGGAACTCTAAAAATTGGAGATTTATCCTTCGAAGGGGTGAAAAAATTCAAATATCTTGGAGCAACAGTAACATATAAATGACACTCGGGAGGAAATTAAACGCAGAATAAATATGGGAAATGCCTGTTATTATTCGGTTGAGAAGCTTTTATCATCTAGTCTGCTGTCAAAAAATCTGAAAGTTAGAATTTATAAAACAGTTATATTACCGGTTGTTCTGTATGGTTGTGAAACTTGGACTCTGACTTTGAGAGAGGAACATAGGTTAAGGGAGTTTGAGAATAAGGTGCTTAGGAAAATATTTGGGGCTAAGCGGGATGAAGTTACAGGAGAATGGAGAAAGTTACACAACGCAGAACTGCACGCATTGTATTCTTCACCTGACATAATTAGGAACATTAAATCCAGACGTTTGAGATGGGCAGGACATGTAGCACGTATGGGCGAATCCAGAAATGCATATAGAGTGTTAGTTGGGAGACCGGAGGGAAAAAGACCTTTGGGGAGGCCGAGACGTAGATGGGAGGATAATATTAAAATGGATTTGAGGGAGGTGGGATATGATGATAGAGACTGGATTAATCTTGCACAGGATAGGGACCGATGGCGGGCTTATGTGAGGGCGGCAATGAAACTTCGGGTTCCTTAAAAGCCACTTGTAAGGAAGTATTGATAATGAACGGCCGGTACCAACTCCTCGAGGATCTATCTTAGGATAGATGCTGGAGGAGCTGGTACCGGCGGCCGTTCATTATTCTCAGTATACCGAACATGACGCGTCGTTTCAGTGTTGCCACTAACTGCCGCATCAGCGTGCTCCCAACTGTAAGGAAGCTCGCTGAGATATAGGGCCTACTCTGCTATTTTGCGAAGGGTAGAACCGCCGGGCTGCTGTAGGGTCTTTATTGCAGCCATCGCGATTTGGGCTAACTTCCTTGCCTTCATCTCCGTTGATTGTTGAGTTTTTATAGCAAAGATTTGTTCTGGACCGAAGCTAGATAGGACCTTAAATTTGCATAGTTAACTCTCGAACAAAGAATTCATCCAATAGGGTTCAAAGTATGAAGAAAATCTATCATATATTTAAGTACTTGTCCCGGACTGTCAAGGTAACACTACATACAATGATTTTACATACGTATTTCGTACTGAGGACGATGGAGGGATGAGTGTGCTGAGCAAGGATTGAACAATTCTGGCGGTGGGTCATATGTGACAGGGCTCAGGAATAACTTCGTTATTTAAATAATCTCAATAAATAAACATATTGTGTCCCATGTGAATTATTTACAGCATCGTAGTAGTAGAAATAAACCTGTCTGTACGTGTACAAGGCATTTATTCGTAGGAATTCATATTTTATTTCGAAAAATATAGAGTACTTATTACTTAAGGAAAATTAATTGAATCTTTCTGGCAAACGAAATTAACAAAGTACAAGAACTTACAGTTTTTTACCAATAGAATATAACAAGACCAATAATTCCTATTAGATATTTAATATGGTTTGCACACTGCTTAAGTCGAAATGTACTAAAACAATAAGATTAAAAATAGCACATTTGTTTAATTAAAACAATTCGTGAAATGTTTTTTTCTATTCCTTTTGATTTTGGCGGGTGTCATACTGACTTCTAATTTCGTGAACACTTCAAACTTAAGTACTCTATTACAAAACTTTTTTTGTCTCTTCGAATAGTATAACAAAAAATGTACACATTAAAACAATAATTCTAGGCCTATAAATATAATTTGAACTGGTAATGGAAATTACGGGAAAACGGCTGAACGGATTTTAATGAGGACCCGTCATTTAGAAGCTTGGCATCTAAGGATTTTCAGAAAAATAATAACATTCAGTGAAGCGTTAGTTTTCCTACATAATTTTCCTATTTTCCAAAATCCATTTTTCGTCAGTTTTGAGAACTAATTGCATTTCAGAATAATATAAAACACATACTACAATAACAATAGGCTATTACAGTACACGAAGGCCATGACCTGCAGAATTGCTGATATATTTAGGGCTCAAATTCAATTGGTTACTAAAAACTTCAAGGCTTACTAAAAATAATAAAATTTACAGGTCTGATTCTGCGGTGTGTAATTTTCTGAGTACAGCTGTGTATTGGATATTGAAATCTACAAAACTTGAGGTGATTTGATGACATTATTACCATTAGAAATTAAATATTATTATATTTAATGCCATGATATGGCTATTTTTCATTAATTATACATATTGATGATATCAAAGTGAAACGTTTTGGGGTTATTTAAGTAGATGTAGAGAATATCTGAAATTAGATCTTCATTTCTATAATTTACTGAGTGGCGGCGATATATATATATATATATATATATATATATATATATATATATTATTATCTTACTTACGTAAGATAATAATATTGTTATTAAAAATCAAATACAGACCGTTCGCGTATGGGTGAGGCCAGGAAAGCGGCATGTACTGATACGCCGCTTGGTGCGCGCAGTTGTTGAGACACGCTCGACAATCAAGGACATCAAGGTCGACAAGTTATCAGTTGTGAGCCAGCTGTTGCAGTATTTAACCCGTACAGTGCAGTTTCTTGACACAGTTGCTTAAATATTCAGAGTGTGTGTAAAATTTGTTAACAATGCAAAACGCAAGATTCACGCTTGAACAGAGAGTTTTATGACGTATGCTGCATATGTGAAAACAGAGTCATGTAGAGAGGGTGCGTAGGCAATTTGAAGTAAAATATCCGGGTGCTCCAATTCACGGTAGAGAAACTGTTAGACGTCTTGTTAACAAATGAAGGACAACAGGGTCGATAAATGCTACAATTCCTAAGCGAAAACGAAGAGTATTGACGGGAGAAAAAATTGATGAAATCAGTGCATTATTTACACGCTCTCCTAATAAATCTCTAAGACGTGTTTCACAGGAAGTTAGTGTTTCAAAAACATCAGTCATTACTGCTGCTAAACTTTTAAAATTAAAACCCTACAGAGTATAGTATGGAAAGCGGAAGCTTACGGATAGACGATTCCCGCAAGCGACACCGCAGGCAGGCCGCTTTCCTGGCCCCACCCGTAGGCGAACGCTCTGTATAACCTTGCTAAAACATACTCTCTATAAAAAGGAAACCTGTACAAACGAAAAATAAATTTGGGGACGGAATCATTTCCCATGTAAAATAATACTTTAAAGGGAAAACTGTCTAACGCGAAAACGGATAATTTTAAGCGTAACTGGTGCTAAATTCTTTAGAACCATTTTTAATTTTGCGATAATACTGTACGAAGCATGACATAATTTTTTTGTGTGACTGTACATGCAATGATGTGGAAGACTTTCGCTATTCTTTGTCAGGCGATGGGGGTGAAGCTTCTCTAATCATTTCACTATTCTGTGCCTATTGTCAACGATCCGGGCAGGTTACTGACCTCCTGTACCGTTACTTCTTCCAACCCTCTTGCATTTTCTTTCATTTATTCTCAGTTTTGTGCTAACAAGCCAATACAGTGATAAAAGACAGTGCGAGTAGAAGAAAACTGTGAATAACTGTAGTGTAGTGTCAATTTAGTTTCACATTTCCGTTTATTTATTCTGAGTTTTGTGTTAATATGCCAATACAGTGTTAGGGGAGAGTCGGGTAGTATCGGACATCGGGTAGTATCGGACAGTGCGTTTCTTTCATCTACCACCATATGGTAGTACATGAATGACATGGTTACGTTTCTCTATGCGACATCACAGAAACGTAACCACGTCAATCAGGTACTATCATCGTGTGGTAGATGAAAGAACTCACTGTCCGATATTACCCGATGTCCGATACTACCCGACTCTCCCCTAAATAACAGTGCGAATAAAGTAAAACTGTGCGATTTAATAAAAAAAAAAGCCTAGATGACCAGTTCTATCATGGAAGCGTTGCTTCATGATTTTAATGGAGCAATGAAACGTCAAGCTCGTAAGGTCATAATATTTTTAGACAATGCTACCTACCATCTAAGGATTGATTTGTCTATAACCTATTTTCCATCGAACACAACTTCAGTTACACAGCCGATGGATCAGGGCGTAATTTACACTCTGAATTGATGCAGGACGCGAAGGAAATCCTACAACGTCCATTTCAAAAAAATTCATGGTAATGCACTTTAAAAGAAATGTGGGGGGGGGGGCAAGAAACTAGGACGCAGAGAGAGGGAGAGAGACAGAGAGGCTGCAATTACGTAAATTAATAATCATGAAAATAAAATTCACTTTGCATGTACTGTAGTAACTTTTATTTCAAATTATTTCTTCATTGTGTTCTTCCTATAGTGAGCATATTGCAGTAGACTATTCTTAGTTTTGCCAAAACTCAACCCTTTGTATTGTATTGTATTGTATTGTATTGTAATGTATTGTATTGTATTTATTAACATTCCATGGTATTGATACATTGCTTCACAGCTAGAATAAGAACAAGTCAAAAAACTTAATACTATTATCATGTCTTAATTTATAGTCACAGTCTAGTTGAAATATATACAGACGAGATTTACAATATAGTCTACTAGTACAACACAAAGTTTTAGAATCAATTTCATGAAGCGTTATTGAATGTCATGAATTCACTTACAGAATAGAAGGCGTGAGAAATTAGGTACTTCTTTAATTTGGCCCTAAATAATCTTATGTTTTGAGTTTCATTTTTTATATCGATAGGGAGGCTATTAAAAATTTTTACTGCCATATAACGCACTCCTTTTTGATAGAATGATAGACTTGCCGATGGAGTATGAAAGTCATTTGTAAAACAAAAACCTGTGAAAACGGAAAAAATTCTGGAACGATCGCGCTTCGTTTTAGGGAGGTTTTACTGCATAAATAGAAAAACATTCTCGAATAAATTTGCATTTCTAAGAAACATAACACATAACATTAAATAAAGTGTTAATATATATTTTTTTTTTACTTGAAATTTTACACTTGATCCCAAACATACGAAAAAAAATCCCTAGACTTTTAATAAAGGCCTAGCAATTAAATAAACATTGGTGATCGCATTATTATACACTGAAAGATGGAGATGATGTTTCAAAAGGCTACTTGATTGTTTATACATACATATTGGTGGTGTTTGGGTAAAGGTGAGTTTTCAGTTAAATGAAAATTAAACATCGAACCATTGTTGCAAATCAAATAAAACAAATAAAACATATCAAATACCAGTATTCTTTCGTTTTTTGCACAGCCACTTGTAGAATTTAACTTGTGTATTCCCCTGGGGAACAAAACTCCATTTGCACAAAAAAAAATGAGTTATACCCCTTTACCAGAACACCACAGATATATAACAGTTGCCAAAACAGATAAAATTTCAGTCTAGTATAAACAACTGTGGCGATTCAAGGCTAATTGACGTTCGAGAGTTGATCACTCCCTAAGTCTTGAGCTCTTGATTCACTCACAAGCAGTCAACGAAGTCGTAGAAAATTGTTGTGCGAGTTTTCGGCTTTGCGGGCGCTGTTAGTCTTGATTTCTAGATCGTTGTTCAACTCTGTCAGAAACATGATTTAGAAAACTTGTTAAAAAGTTAAAGTTTTTATATGAATAACGGTGAGGCTATTGAATAAAATCTTAAGTTTATGAATAAAATACACAAATGTTTAACATTATTTAAGTCAAGCTACTTGATAATATAACTGCGACTCTTTCAAATAATTTTTCGAAGATTTCTATGAATATTTCTAATAAGATTCTTGGTATTAAAACTAAATTTTTTGTCCGAGCGTGACAACGAATAATTCTGCTTCCTACTGGCGGTTATCTGCATAAAACTGTAGCTTTTCGATTCACTGACTCATGTATCCAATTAAGTATACTTTCCTTTCGAATCGCCGTAAATAACATACGAACCGTTGCTTCCATCTTATAATAAACAATTATTGAGTATACAGTATGTATACAGGATGGAGGTGACGCAACTGTGCAGATTGAAGGGCGCAATATAATACATTAAAATGTATGGAAAACCTATTATGCGTTTTGTAATCAAGTATATGATTAATTATAAAATTAAATTAAAAGTGTGCGAAGTTTGACAACAACGCATCGCCGGCTCACCTACGAATACACACGAAGTCAGGTCTGAATGGAAGCATTCCGTCCCTTAGTCACAACAGTAGAGTTGCCAAACTTCCGAATGGCACGAAAGCACTAAATGTGTTACTTACTTACAATTGGTTCATTGCCGCCATCACATAAGTCCGCCATCGGTCCATATTCTGTGCAAGATTAATCCAGTCTCTATCATCATTATCCTACCTCCCTCAAATCCATTTTAATATTATTCTCCCATCTATGTCTCGGCCTCCCCAAAGATTTTTTCCCTCCGTCTCCCAACTAACACTCTATATGCATTTCTGGATTCGCTCATATATGCTACATGCCCTGTCCATCTCAAACGTCTGGATTTAATGATCCTAATTATATCAGGTGAAGAATACAATGCGTGCAGTTCTGTCTTGTGTAACTTTGTCCATTCTCCTGTAACTTCATCCCTCTTAGCCCCAAATATTTTCCTAAGCACCTTATTCTCAAACACCCTTAACCTATGTTCCTCTCTCAAAGTGAGAGTCCAAGTTTCACAACCATACAGAACAAGCGGTAATATAACTGTTTTATAAATTCTAACATTCGGATTTTTTTACAGCAGACAAACGCTTCTCAACCGAATAATAATAGGCATTTCCCATATTTATTCTCCTTTCAATTTCCTCCCGAGTGTCATTTATTGATTGTTCCAAGATATTTGAATTTTTCCACCTCTTCGAAGGATAAATCTTCAACTTTTATATTTCCATTTCGTACAATATTCTGATCACGAAACATAATCATTTTTTTTTTGTATGTTGAAGGTTTATTTTCAGTCGTTGACTTTACTATCTTATATAATGTTACTAGGTGTTAAACTTTACATAATAAATTATATGACGTATGAACGTTTTCGTTGAGCCTGTTAACATCATCAGATACAAACTGTAATTTTACAATATCAATGTTCTCTGTATTATCTACACAACCTACACATACAATACATATTTATTATCATATGGGGACGAAATCTAATTAAAATTATATGAATTAGCTTTCTAATGTTCCATTGTGGATACCCCAAATGTCAACATTTAAAATATACTTATACTATTTTTGCAAGTCATCACATGAAGACAATATTATAAACGATATAGTAATATGAGGCTAAAAATGAGATTAAAATATAACATAAAAGATGAGATAACTCCCTTCCATGTTATGCTATGCATGTGAGGATTTGCAAATTACAATGTTTTGTTACAAGTTATTCATATTTCCATATTATAGTATATGATTCCTAGCCTGTCGTGACTGCCTATGCTTTGCAGATCTTCGTGTTGTTCTTTACGCCGATATATTGGGTTTGATTGTTTATAGTTAATTAGATGGTGGGCGTTTTATTGTTGTTGCTCATGTTCCGTTGCTGTAGAGGTGCTTTCTGTGGATGTTGGTCGTGTACTGGCTATGTAAAGGTTAACATCTAGTAACATTATATAAAATAGTAAAGTCAACGACTGAAAATAAACCTTCAACATACAAAAAAAAAAATTATAGACTTTTCTGAAAATCACGCAAAATGAATTGCAAAATAATCATTTTGTTTTTTCGGGATTTACTTCCAAACCGATCGCTTTACTTGCTTCAAGTAAAATTTCCGTATTTTCCCTAATCGTTTGTGGATTTTCTCCTAACATATCCACGTCATCCGCACAGACAAGAAGCTGATGTAACCCGTTCAATTCCAAACCCTCTGTGTTATCCAGAACTTTCCTAATGGCATATTCTAAAACAAAGTTAAAAAGTGAAGATGGTAGTGCATCTCCTTGCTTTAGCCCGCAGTGAATTGGAAAAGTATCAGATAGAAACTGGCCTATACGGACTCTGCTTTAATTTTCACTGAGACACATTTTAATTAATCGAACTAGTTTCTTGGAAATACCAAATTCAGTAAGAATATTATATAAAACTTCTCTCTTAACCGAGTCATATGCCTTTTTCAAATCTATGAATAACTACAAAGAGCTCTATTAATTGTTATCAGTCTCTCTAATGATAAGAGTAAAAATCAGAATCGTACGGATAGTACAGACCCAGAAACATAATTTGGACACCTAATTTCACAAAGTTCCAGATACATCGCAGTGCGCATGTGCAGTAAACAAGAGCGCCTAAATGTATCCTACTTGTGGACAGTCTTGCGAAGCTTGTTGCCTACATAGAGAAGGACTGCTACCAAGGCTGGTCATTTTCTAATTACGTATCTGTAGTTATCGGGTATCACAGTATTAACTTTTAGCGGAAAATGAATTATTTCTGAGAAAAGTATTAATTTGGGAATTTTCTGTTGTACTCTATCTAAGGAATAAACATTTAAAATCTGCATAGTTAGGCTATGTTACTTCCATTCTGTATGTGTACATATACAGGTGAGTTAAACTTCGCTTTCTCCAAACACTTTATTACATTTAATTACATTCCAAATGGAAGCAGGTTTATCGATAAACAATTCGCAACATTTAGACACTGATTTTCAAATGGCAGAAAATAACCCATCGATTTTCACGAATTTCTTGTCTGGACTATAGCAAAGTCTACGTTACTAGCAGTTACTGCATAGAGACACAGCCCAAAACAATAAAACAAAACAACAACAATAACAAGACCTGATATCGGAAAAAGTTGACGCACGAACATGGTTGCCAACCCACCATCTATTCGTTTATTCCAGTTATGACATCTGTATAGTCTATGTGTTCAAGTATGAAATCTAAGAACGAATATTCGGGAAAGTGACTTTTGACCCACTTTATATATTATAGTTTATATTATATGAAGAAATCATAATAATATTCACAATAAAATAGTTAGGTAGGTATTGAAATGTCACGTGATATGAATTTTTCCTTGTTTAATTATTATTAACACATAACTCTAAGTCAATGGTGGGCATTCCTGCGGCATTGCCGCAGTGACGTCAGAGCTCAGCGAAGCATCAAACTTACCCCCTACCTTCCCCTTCCCCCACTCTATGAAAATACTGCGCGTGTACGGATTATACTGGATTGCTGTACTTCGGAGCTCCATTAGTGATACAATGTCTTTCTCAGAATCATATGAATCTAGAGGATATCACACTTACAGAAAGGCGGTTCTTTCATTTCTCATGTTTAGAATCAGTTACAAATATTCAGGACGCGAACTTAAATATGTACAGTCTTAAAATAGATCACCTGTTATGCGAGTTCAAAGAACACAGATTCAGTGATTTTCCAAGGATGGAGGAAGATTTCAATATTTTTGCCACTCCTTTTCATGTTTAAATTGAAAATGTTATCCCAGAATTGCAGTCAGAGGTACTGGATTTGCAGAATGACGGCTTCTTGAAAGCAGAATGTGAAGGTCTACTGGGGGCTAAATTTTTTAAAAGATGTCCAGTACTGCATATCCACTGTTTAGACTGTTTGCTTAAAAAATAATGAGTACCGTCATTTCCCATAACTATGGTCCAGAAACATTACTATTGTCCACGATACAACTATTCAAATTTTGTACTCCATAACGTCGTACCTCGTTTATCTATATTCTTGCTGTACTGTAGTTTGAATTCAAGTCACTGCAGCTATGGACGAACGGCCTATGTTACTTCTACAATGATCTTTGAATGGTTGTATCGTGAACCATAGTTATGTTCCAGGACCATAGTTATGGGAAATGACGGTATGTATTCATCGACCTACCAATGCGAACAGCTGTTTTCTAAAATGAAAGTCCAGCCACAGATCCCGCTTAAGCGATGCTCATCTCCTTGCACAACTAAAAAAAGCATGCACAGATATAAAACCCAATTTCGAAGAAATTGCTTTGAAAAATGATTAATTAAATATCACGTGAATGGACTATTCTAATTACATATGGTAGGTAGGAGTGTAGTGGCGCAACTGTCTGTAAATCCGTCACTCCACTGTAGATTGCAACCCCTCCCACAGTATACAGGGTGTTTCAAAAATACGGGGCATAATTTCAGGTATGTATTTACCACATGTAGACAATCAAAATAGTTCATTACAACATGTGTCCGGAAATGCTTCATTTCCGAGTTATGGCCTTCACAGCATTGAAATTCACCGGAACGTTTTTCTTTCCGCAGGTCGTTGCCGTCAAAGGAGACATTAAGAGCGCAATCTGACAGTTCATTCCGAGGCGAAAGTTACATTCAGTGTTGTGCAGGTACTTGGATCGAAGGTTTCCTGATCGATGGATAGGTAGAGGTGGCCCAATTGCTTGGCCTCCACGCTCACCTGATCTGAACCCTCACGATTTCTACTTGTGGTGCCATTTAAAATCATTGATTTATTCGTCTCCGGTGCCTGATTTGGAATCCCTTCGGAATCGAATTGTGACATGTTCTGAGGACATATGCAATACTCCTGGAGTTTGGGATCGTGTTCGCAGGTCAATGAGACATCGATGTGAGGTCTGTATTCAAGCAGGAGGTGGAAATTTTGAACATCTTCTGTAATGACAACGACCTGCGGAAAGAAAAACGTTCCGGTGGATTTCAATGTTGTGAAGGCCATAACTCGGAAATGAAGCATTTCCGGACACATGTTGTAATGAACTATTTTGATTGTCTACATGTGGGAAATACATACCTGAAATTATGCCCCGTATTTTTTAAACACACTGTATAGTTGTCATTTAAATCCTGTCTTGTGGGTTGCGTTCATTTTGCCCACCACTGCTCTAAGCTAACAATCCATAGTTGTTTTCCAGAATTCTTCCAGAGACATTGTTTATCTCAATCTATAGATGTAACCTTCACATTCAATTGTTTTAATGTAACACAGTAATTCAATTAGACGCAAGGAGAAATTTCGGATTTACATATTTGATCCAGTAATCAAATCTAAACTATCATGTTTGGTATGTCTCATTCTCTCTGTCAGAATGTGTACTTTACTTGCAACACTAAGATGAACGTGTTGTTTATCTGCTTGTAGAAAACTCCGCTGTCCGCGCAACATGCTTCACCTTCACTTGTTCGTGTCCTTCATCCTGCGCGCCTTCACGTCTCTGCTGAAGGACATAATATTCGTGAGTGGCGTCGGCCTGCGCCAGGACGTCATCGAGAAGAACGGATCAGCCTACTTCTACGATCAGGTTCGTACCGTTCATGTCTCAGTTTTGTAACTTGGGAACGAATGTAGAAAAGCGATACAGGACTAATTATATTAGATTACTACCTTATTTCAAAACATATTGATGCAACATGCTGCACGTAAATCATTATCAAAGCTCGGAACTTGGGGACTTGTGTGTCGTGTGCATGGTAAGGTTACAGGTACAACGTACACAAAGCTATCGCTGTAAGCACTCAAGGACAGTCTATGTACTAAGAAAGTGGTCACATCTACAGACGAGGAAACTGTGTCACGTTGAAGCCAATGACAATCAGAGAATTACAAATAAATGGTCTGTTAGAGGAATTAGAAAATACGTGTTATTCGAATGGGTATTATAGAAGTTTGAAAATACATTTTTTAAATTTTAGGTACAGAATTTCGTGGAGGAATTCGTAGGAGATACATTATTTTCTTCGAATGGAGAGCTTATATCTTGTAAGTTGTGCCACACACAAACTAAAGGCTGGAAACGGCATTCATTGAAAGACATTGCAGTCCCTTAAATTGGTGGAAAATTTGTCCATAGCCATGGATCAAGTCGTAGAGGAACCTGCCCTAGTAGTGACACACTAATTGAAAACTATTTTCGAGAAAAATTTAGGATATACTTATCTTTCTCAGATACGAGATCAGCTAGCAACTGCTGAAAATCGAACAAAACAGTGACAGTTAAAACATTTATTTTAAGTTTGCTCCCATCATTTCATGTGACGTGGAAATAAGTTTTTCTCGTTTCAAATCATGTTTAACTAACAGGCGAAGAAGTTATGGGTTCGAAAATCTTCGAATTTTCGTAGTCATACACTGTAATAAAATATACAGAGCAGAACAGTAAATTTGATATATTACTGGTGTTTATTTTTATTATACATGCTATAAAATTACGTGTTTCGACCTACCATAATACTATCAATATGTTGTTCCAGCCAGTGACCACTTTTCTAGCAGACCTGACAGTACCTCCGTGCGGGAAGCGGGAGTTTGTTGACATTGAAGTCCGGTCGTTTAGCCACGTGAAAAGACACAAGTCCCCAAGTTCCGAGCTTTGATCATTATAAATTAAGTGTGTGAGCGAACATATTCTTCACTTATGGCTATAAACTGAAAATCTGCCTCTGCTTATTTGCTTCATTTTCCTTATGTATTTCACTTGCCCTGTAAATTTCAGAGCTGGGACATGCAGTATACTGTAGCTAATTTTATAATTCCTATTGACTCGTTCAAACTTTTAGAATGGCATCTACACTGGCCGGCATAAAAAGCGAAACACTTCAATTTTCTTACTTTTTATTAAGGAACTTGTAAGAACTAAGTTAATGCTATTGATAACCATATCTATCTATTACCACAATAATAGGACCCTTGCCGATATTTGGTTTAATTAATTATTAAAAAATTTAATGTTTTTCAACTCGCAAACATACCGTATAGACATTTCTATGAATACCTTAAATTTAAAAAATGCAGTGTTGATTTTTGGCCGGTCAGTGTATTTTGAGCGCCGATGTATATAAACAAATGAAGGGTTGAGGCGATGGTTATCACTAGACAGTGGATGCGAGATGACTTCTAGTTGAATGTAGGTGCACATTTTTTTTCATTCAGACCATTGCCTCAACAGGTTTTAAACGTAAACAGACGACGTCAACATGCAACTGTATCTCCGTATAGTCAGAAGGAAAAGAAAAACGACGTACTGTAGTACATATCTTGCAAGGTTCAGTCCTCGTCATCATTGATGCAATTACCAGCGTTTCAGTAAACGACGATATATTCTCGTAAGTTGTCGAAGCTGAATCGTCTTCTATAACTTCTATAAGAGAAACACATTTTTATTTACAACAATAATTTCTATAGAATCAAAACAATATGTAAACGAACATATAACATTATTGTGACAGCGACGTGAGATTCGAACTCACGACCAGCGTCCCGCATGAAAGCAGATCGCACAGGCTCCACGGAACATTGAGTGACGTCGCGCGGTGGAGAGAAGAGAGAGGGTGTATTACGTCACGCGACGAGTTTGCGCGCGCATCTGGTGCTGGTAGAGAGGAGAGGGCCCTGGATTTCTCTGGAATGCCATCTCTAGAGACGGGTGGAACCTTCGATGTTACGTCGCTGTGATTATAAATTACGGTCGCGAAGGAACGACGGCAGTTTCAGAGTTTTCAGTTATTCAGTCAGTGAGAAAGCCAGAGCAAGCAAGCCAGCCGGAGTTCGACTCGAGTGTGCGTCCGCATCTGCGTCAGCATCCGAAGGCCTGAGTTCGAGTGCAGTGGACCGCAGTTGGAGGGACCTGAGTTCGAGTGCAGTGGACCGCAGTTGGAGGGACCCGAGTTCGAGTACAGTGAACTGTCTCTGAAGGTCTGTGGTTCGAGATACTGTGAACTCGAGCGACTGAGATAGAAGAACTGTGAACTGAGAACTGGTAGTTCTGATTTGTAAATAGTGCTTTGTAAATACTAGTTAAGATTAACAGTTCATTGTTGTGCGTAATAGTCCAAGTAAATTGTCATTGTCGTCGGTGGAGTGCCATAACGAATACTGTGTTGAGTGAGGATCCAATTGTTGGCGAGAGCGTTTAAGGCGAATTGTAGAAAGGAATTATTGTTGTGGCGAATAAATTACATTGTTGAAACTAATAAAATTCACATTATTTTTTCCTTAGAGAGGATTTAATAGCAGTTGGGTATTTTTTACGGTCTCTTGTAACGATCTGTAAAACAAATTGTTTCTCAGTTTCAGTGAGAATGTTATTGTAATCATGAATGAGTTTGACTCCTACTTCTCCAACGTCATTTACAACTATCTTCTCAAGTTGTTCAATTACACGTTTGTAAATAGGATCATCCTTTCAAGTTGAAGGGTCTTTGTCGAGGAAATCGGTGCTTATTGAAAAATCTCGTGAAGAAAATTTTAGTACCAGGAGTTACAAAAGACGAAAACTCAATATTTGTAAAGAAATAAAAATCATGGTTCAGAACGTACCTCTTCAGTTGATTTTCTTCTTCTTTCTCTTCTTCACCTTCGTCTGCTTCCAGTATAACTTGAGCCATATTTGCTTTAACCGCTGTTGGATCATTGTCATCAAATAGGGACAGAGCCACAGTTTCGGGAACTAAGTACCAGAGATGGTTGGAAAATTTATTTGCAGCAGCCTTACTGATTTCTGGACCAATGGTTTTTCAATTATTGTTTCAGAACTGTCTGGGCTGACCTGTTGACTGCTGATGTAAAGTGACTTTCAAGACTTTTTTTCCCTAGAGTTGTAGAACGACATCAACCTCTTCAGGTAGTTCGTGACACAACTTAAGAAAAGACTTTTATGTCTCTGTTGTTAGCTACATCTCCAATCAAATCGTTAGATCCAAATTGCCTTCGAACTGGCAAGTTTTAAGCGTTTTCTTCTCAATGTAAGAGTTGTAAATCTTACAACTAAGGAAAGTGTAGCATTGGTGATTCAAGAAGTTTCCATTTATTTGGCAAAAAGCACGAATCCTTACTAGAATAACTGACCACTCCGTTGATAAGTTATTCAAGATCTATGATGAGTGGAAGGGTTTACAGAAAATTTGGATAGAACTGCAGGCAAGGAAAAAGAAAAAAGAGATATTTTTGTGGAAATTATGGACGATCTCTTTGACATAGCTCATTGAGATGCTTTGGGACAGATGAAAAATGAAGAGGATAAGTTTTTCTTAATGCTTCAGCACCAAAAAAGGACGACCAGGCTGCGTGGTTGGTGTAATTCAAAACCTAAAACACAAGGCAGAAACAGCACTGAATCGCTGTGCAATGGAAACTGTCAGGAAAACAAGGACTTCGCTAATCATAGTCGATTTCAAATATCTTGGAGCAACAGTAACAAATATAAATGACACTCGGGAGGAAATTAAACGCAGAATAAATATGGGAAGTGCGTGTTATTATTCGGTTGCGAAGATCTTATCATCCAGTCTGCTGTCCAAAAATCTGAAAGTTAAAATTTATAAAACACTTATATTACCGGTTCTTCTGTATGGTTGTGAAACTTGGACTCTCACTCTGAGAGAGGAACATAGGTTAAGGGTGTTAGAGAATAAAGTGCTTAGGAAAATATATGGGGCTAAGCGGGATGAAGTTACAGGAGAATGGAGAAAGTTACACAACACAGAACTGCACGCATTGTATTCTTCACCAGACATAATTAGGAACATTAAAGCCAGACGTTTGAGATGGGCAGGGCATGTAGCACGTATGGGCGAATCCAGAAATGCATATAGAGTTTTAGTTGGGAGACCGGAGGGAAAAAGACCTTTAGGGAGGCCGAGACGTAGATGGGAGGATAATATTAAAATGGATTTGAGGGAGGTGGGGTATGATGATAGAGACTGGATTAATCTTACACAGGATAGGGACCGCTGGCGGGCTTATGTAGGGCGGCAATGAACCTTCGGTTTCCTTAAAAGCCATTTGTAAGTAAGTTGTATAGACCGATTACACTTCTAAATGCCGACTGCAAAATTCTAATGAAGATGTTTGCAAATAGAGCAAAAACTCTCCTTCCTCAAATTATAGACACAGGGCAAACGTGTGCAGTTCTAGAAAGAAAGATCACCAATGTCCTCTCTGCTATTAGGGATTTGTTATTGCAAAAAGGAGATAATGAGATTGTTGGGTTACTTAACATAGATCTCGAGCATGCCTTTGAAAATATCAATCATTCCTGTTTGCATACAATTAAATATGCCTATAAAACTTATCAATACCTTCAAACAATTATATCAGAATGCGCATACACGAATACAAATAAACGGGTATTTTACGAAACCAATCGCCTTACAAAGATCCGTGCGTCAAGGCTGTCCAATGTCAATGATATAATTTACATGTGCATTAGAACCGCTGCTGAGGATGCTGACTTTTTCCTTGTGTAGTAACAGACAGATGGCGTCTATACCCGCGGTGTATGCCTATGCCGACGATGTGATTATTTTATGCAAAGAAACAACAGATCCTCCTCGTATTCAAGATGTGCTACAAGTATTCGGAAGTGCGTCAAACTCTGTCATTAATTTTACGAAAACTACTTCCATGGCCCTAACTCCAAAGGGTCAAACGATATCAACTCGATTTACTAATGTTAATGAAATGAAAATTTTAGGGATACTATTTACACCCAATATTACGGATGTTATTGAATTAAATTGGAAGGATATTGTTAACAAAATCAGATATGGAATCCAAAGTCACCTCAGTCGAAATTTGAATGTTATCCATAAAATGTGGCATATAAACACGTTTATTTTATCCAAAATATAGTACCTTGCGCAAGTTCTTCCGATACCCGAAAATACAACTCAACAAATTGAAGAGATTTTAGGATTTTATTTGTGGAAAGGTTTCGTATTTCGTATCGCACGACCTCAATGCAGATTGTTGATCAAGGAAGGAAGTCTACAATTAACTAATGTAAAATCTAAATGTGATGCTCTATTTATAAAAGATACATTACGCGCTGACCGCAGTATAGACACTTTAGTGTTCATATCTATGTTGCTTCATTGCATGCACCCAGTATGACTAGGTTTTTGAAAAAACTCACCACTGACGCCAACAAATTTTTGGAAGACACAAATATTGCACCAGAACAAATAACAACTAAACTGATCTACAGCTATTTACAAGACCAAGTGAGGTTGTTACCGAATGTATAATGTATATTTCCTATTAAGAACTGGTCGAAGATTTGGTCATATTTTAAAATACCTCATATACGATCAAACTGGAAATGGGAGTCATATGCGCTAATTAATGGGATAGGCCTAATTATGACGGAAGAAAGAAAGTACATGTGTCACATTGTTCCAACTCCACAGTGCAAGACATGTGGGAATATTGATACAATTAGGCACAGACTACCAAGATGTTCAGAACTTACAAGTGGTATTTGGTTATGGGTTCAGCAACAGCTAAAAAATGTGCATGAGGCAAGAAACCCGAACACGAATATGCGGATCGTTTTTGAACTGGACTTACCACAGACTCCCCATTATTTTAGTATATTGTGGCTTGCAATGGGTTTTATTTATTATATGCTGCAAATCAATACAAAAATTTTACCAAACTTTATTAATGAACACAGAAGTGTATATCTACAAACTGGTGGGTGTACATGTTAGGAAAAAACTTGGCAGCACAGGGCGACTTAGCATTTTCAACACAGGGCGATGGCAGCATTGGCAGCATAGGGCGACTTAGCATTTTCAACACAGGGCGATGGCACCATTGGCAGCATAGGGCGACTTAGCATTTTCAACACAGGGCGATGGCACCATTGGCAGCACAGGGCGACTTAGCATTTTCAACACAGGGCGATGGCACCATTGGCAGCATAGGGCGACTTAGCATTTTCAACACAGGGCGATGGCACCATTGGCAGCATAGGGCGACTTAGCATTTTCAACACAGGGCGATGGCACCATTGGCAGCATAGGGCGACTTAGCATTTTCAACACAGGGCGATGGCACCATTGGCAGCATAGGGCGACTTAGCATTTTCAACACAGGGCGATAGCACCATTGGCATCACAGGGCGACTTAGCATTTTCAACACAGGGCGATAGCTCCATTGGCAGCACAGGGCGACTTCAGCATTTCCAACACAGGGCGATAGCACCATTGGCAGCACAGGGCGACTTAGCATTTCCAACACAGGGCGATAGCTCCATTGGCAGCACAGGGCGATAGCTCCATTGGCAGCACAGGGCGACTTAGCATTTCCAACACAGGGCGATAGCTCCATTGGCAGCACAGGGCGACTTAGCATTTCCAGCACAGGGCGATAGCACCATTGGCAGCACAGGGCGACTTAGCGTTTCCAGCACAGGGCGATAGCACCATTGGCAGCACAGGGCGACTTAGCATTTCCAGCACAGGGCGATAGCACCATTGGCAGCACAGGGCGACTTAGCGTTTCCAGCACAGGGCGATAGCACCATTGGCAGCATAGGGCGACTTAGCATTTCCAGCACAGGGCGATAGCACCATTGGCAGCACAGGGCGACTTCAGTTTTGGCTGCACTGAGGGGGGGAAAAAAAGTCAGCCATGTGGTAATACACTGTTACACGCGTCTGTATCTGGATCCTGCTTTTACAATGTATCAACGATGTTATTTAATTTTGTAGAATTTGTGCCTATATATATATGTATGAGTAGCTTAATATCAAGGACGGACATCTGTCGTCTCCATAGTTTTGATCTAGAGGCAATTTTTTTAATTCACAGTGTTCTTTGTAATATTTAACACAATTTATTTTATAAATATAGTGTTAGAGTTTGCATATGGTTTCACTATAACTGGAAAGAGCATGAAAAATTGTATAAAAACCACAGCTATCTAAATTTCGATTGAGGTCAGATGTTCGTCTTTGATATTAAGCTACTCATATATATATATATATATATATATATATATATATAAGGACACTGGCGTTTGCAATGAAAGTGTTCTTTCCTTTCTTCTCCAGTGAAGATAGTAAATAATTTGAATTATTTTTCAACGTTATTTAGGCAAATGAAAGTGTGCATAAATGAATATGATGTTCCTATCGTTTAGGTATAGTGTGATGTAAGCTCTTGAATTGTTGTATCACTAAAACATTAGTAAATAAATAATCTTTGTCTAAAAAAGTGTGAAAACGGCCTAAGTGTCACTAATTTTGTTGCAATGTACAGCTGTGTATATTCGTAAATTCCCAACATAAATCTGTTCGATTGTCACTGAAACAAAGTTTGTACTACGAAAATAGGCGATGTTAGTGGTGCGAATTTGAATAGTTTGTATTTATTATAAAGTTTTTGTGTAGGTATTATCTTGTGACTATCGACTATTTCATTCATATTGCACTTCAAAGTGTTTCGAATATGCAGGATTAAGAAAATAAGTGACTCTGCTTTAAGGAAGAACTATGTTAATGTGTGCTACGAAGACGTAAGAATGTTCAATAGATTCGATGTGAACTAAGCGAAAAGAGAGTAACCCTTCAGCATTCTCGTGGGGGCACCTGTGAACCTGCGTGGTACTTCTTTTCATTGTATTTCCTAGGAAGGTTTACAACCGTGAGGCTGTAGGTGCGCCTACCTTCAAATCAAAGCTCACATAATAGCATTCTTTAGTTTCAGTCTTGAAGTTGCTCGTATAATTTGTATAGCTAACGTTTCATTCTTCTGGGTGACAAATTGTCAACCACGCGAATTGTCACGCCCCCACCTGTCACCTGTCTCCTCGAAAACTAAATCGACGTGTTTTCCCTCAATGTCGTGTCCCCTGTAGCTTACATCTAACATTATTCGAGGTCAGAAGTTTTGAAGACAACGGTAATCTATACTAATAATAAATCTGTAGCCAAAATTTTTCTGGTAATTTTCGATTTTCCTAAAATAATTGCTGTTAACATGTATAATTAACAATCCTGAAACCGAAAATTGCTTTTTTGAAATTTCTGTATGTCTGTCTGTCTGTCTGTCTGTCTGGATGTTTGTTACCTTTTCACGCAATAATGGCTGAACCGATCTATATGAAAATTGGAATATAAATTAAGTTCCTTGTAACTTAGATTTTAGGCTATATGACATTCAAAATACTTTATTTAAAAGGGGGTTATAAGGGGGCCTGAATTAAATAAATCGAAATATCTCGCTTATTATTGATTTTCATGAAAAATATTACATAACAAAAGTTTCTTTAAACATGATTTCCGATAAATTTTATTCTATACAGAATTTTGATAGGACAGATATTTAATGAGATAAATGAGTTTTAAAATTACAATAAGAACGCCATCTAAGGTGCTGTACTGAAATAAAAACAAATGACTTCGTCTATAAGGGGTCTTGGACAACAACAATCGAAAGCTATTAAACATAGCCTAAGAGAATGTTTCTGTGTTTGTATGAAGTAATATCGGAAGCTAATTAATTGTTTAATTATTATTTCAACATTGGAAAGTGTAATTTCTCTAAATGGACATACATTAATTCTATAATGTTATTACAGTAATTTCTGAAACATATATAACAAGTAATATAAAGTATACACATTAAAACTAAATGATATGTGAATCTTCATTAAACTATGGTTGCATGTAATAACAATTAAGAAACATGTTAAAGGAATTGTCATTGCACCAAATGATTGCTCTCTGGACCAAAATGACCGCATTTTAATTATTTAAATACAATTTAAATTAAGTAACATATTGAACGATTTATCCTTCTATCAAACGTCCTATTTTAATTATGTAATTACTTTATATTTATTTCTAACAGGTGCAGCGGAGCTCACGGGTACGGCTAGTTACAAATAAGTTACTTTCAGTCGAACATTTAGGACGTTGTTTCCAAGCTGAAGATTTGAACTCAAGTTCAATATTTTGTCGAGAAAGACTGTGCTGTAGCAGATTTCTCTGAATACTCGTATTTCTCCTTTCATAAATCCAAATTTTTGCATAGTTCATTATTATTAGGGGCTCGATTTTTTTTTGTGACAACGATAAACACGAAAACATTTCAAATGCCATTTTAGTGGTATTCCGTCTCATAGATACTTACGTGTATCATAATTAAGCGAAATAAGGAAAGGAAATATCGAGAAATTCATTGGTTTGTGCGAAATATGTCTGTTGCCGTAAAATAGGTCGTCTTTATAACGAAATTACAAAATATACACAAAAGAAACGTGATTCATTGCGGTTCAAGTTTTATTTCTCATTTTTTCCCCTCCACAAAAATACTTCGTTTAAAACTTCAATTTAAAAATATTTATGCGACTTGGGCTGCTATGATTGTTGATTTTTCTGCCGCTTGCTAACTTTCATGTCTGACTTTATCTGTATTTTATACTAGCCGTACGCGTGCGCTCCGCTGCACCCGTTAGAAATAAATATAAAGTAATTACATAATTAAAATAGGACGTTTGATCCAGGGAACATTCGTGTTTGATAGAAGGATAAATCGTTTAATATGTTACTTAATTTAAATTGCATCCAAATAATTAAAATGCGATCATTTTGGTCCAGAGACACTCATTTGGTGCAATGACAATTCCTTTAACCTGTTTCTAAATTTTTATTACATGCAACCATAGTTTAATGAAGATTGACATCATTTAGATTTAATGTGTATATTTTATTTTACTTGTTATAGGTTTCCATTGAATTATGGTAATAACTTAATTTTAACCCTTGCTTTCTACATATTCAGTAAATGGCGTTTGGCCCACTATGATTCTGAACCCTTCAAGTAACTTAAATTATATTATATTATATTATATTATATTATATTATATTATATTATATTATATTATATTATATTATATTATATTATATTATATTATATTATATTATATTATATTATATTATATTATATTATATTATATTATATTATATTATATTATATTATATTATGTTATATTACATTATATTATATTACATTATATTATATTATATTACATTATATTAAATCTGAAGTTACTGTAGTAACATTATAGCATTATGTCCATCTAGAGATTAAACCGACCACTGGAAAAGAGAGCCTACACATATCTAGTAATGACAATGGAGTTAGGTTACTCAACTTTGCCACATCAAAAAATTTAATTGTTAAAAGTACAACATTCCCCCATAAGGATATACATAAATATACTTGGACTTCTCCAGATGGATTGACACATAACCAGATAGATCACATCTTGATAGATAAAAGAAGACATACTAGTATAGTAGACATTCGAACTTTCAGGGGTGCAGACTGTAATTCTGACCATTATTTGGTAATTGGAGAATTAAGAGAAAGACTATCAGTAGCCAAGCGAGTAGAGCAACAAGTTAATATTACTAAATTCAATATTTTGAAATTAAAGGACGAGGAAACTAAGCAAAATTATCAGGTCGAAATTTCGAATGGATTTGCCACTTTAGAAAGTTCCGACGAAGTTCGGAAAGAATTAGATGTTAACAGCGTGTGGGAAAATATCAGAGATAGTATCAAAATTGCAGCTGAGCAGAGCATAGGTTATTATGAAACTAAGAAAAAGAAACCGTGGTTTGATGAAGATTGTTGCATGGTAGTAGAAAGAAGGAAACAGGCAAAATTGAAAATCTTACAGGATCCAGTTGAGGAGAATAGAGATAATTATTTCAATATAAGACGGGAAGCAAATCGTACGCTTATGAATAAAAAGAGAGAATACTTGAAGGAAAAATTGAATGAGGTAAAAGCAAATAGTAGAAATAAAAACATTAGAGATTTATATAAGGGCATAGAGGAATTCAAGAATGGATATCAGGCAAGGGTAAACGTGATCAAGGATGAGAATGGTGACTTGCTTGCAGACGCTCATTCAATCCTGAACAGATGGAAAAACTATTTTGGACAACTACTAAATATACATAGGCCAAATAGAAATGATCGGGACGAAATTGAAATACAAACTGCTGAGCCATTTATACCCGAACCCACACTTTCTGAAGTCGAAATTGCGATAGAAAATCTGAAAAATTATAAGTCTCCGGGTATCGATCAAATTCCAGCAGAATTAATACAAGAGGGTGGAAGCGCATTATCTAACGAAATTTATAAGCTTGTACTTGCTATTTGGGAAAAGGAAATTGTACCAGAACAATGGAAGGAGTCCATTATCGTACCTATCTTTAAGAATGGAGACAAGACTAACTGTAGTAACTTTCGAGGAATATCACTTTTGTTGACGTCGTACAAAATTTTGTCCAATATTCTTTTGAGAAGATTAACTCCGTACGTAGATGAAATTATTGGGGATCATCAATGTGGTTTCAGGCGTAATAGATCAACTATTGACCAGATATTTTGTATTCGACAGATAATGGAGAAAAAATGGGAGTATAAGGGTACTGTGCATCAGTTATTCATAGATTTCAAAAAAGGCATATGACTCGGTTAAGAGAGAAGTTTTATATGATATTCTTATTGAATTTGGTATTCCCAAGAAACTAGTTCGATTAATTAAAATATGTCTCAGTGAAATGTACAGCAGAGTTCGTATAGGTCAGTTTCTGTCAGATGCGTTTCCAATTCCTGTGGGCTAAAGCAAGGAGATGCACTATCACCTTTACCTTTTAACTTTGCTCTAGAGTATGCCATTAGGAAAATCCAGGATAACAGAGAGGGTTTTGAATTGAACGGGTTACATCAGCTGCTTGTCTATGCGGATGACGTGAATATGTTAGGAGAAAATCCACAAACGATTAGGGAAAACACGAGAATTCTATTGGAAGAAAGTAAAGAAATAGGTTTGGAAGTAAATCCCGAAAAGACAAAGTATATGATTATGTCTCGTGACGAGAATATTGTACGAAATGGAAATATAAAAATTGGAGATTTATCTTTTGAAGAGGTGGAGAAGTTCAAATATCTTGAAGCAACAGTAACAAATATAAATGATACTCGGGAGGAAATTAAAAACAGAATAAATATGGGAAATGCCTGTTATTATTCGGTTCATAAAATTTTATCATCCAGTCTGCTGTCGAAAAATCTGAAAGTCAGAATTTATAAAAACAGTTATATTACCGGTTGTTCTGTATAGTTGTGAAACTTGGACTCTGACTTTGAGAGAGGAACATAGGTTAAGGGTGTTTGAGAATAAGGTGCTTAGGAAAATATTTGGGGTTAAGAGGGATGAAGTTACAGGAGAATGGAGAAAGTTACACAACACAGAACTGCACGCATTGTATTCTTCACCTGACATAATTAGGAACATTAAATCCAGTCGTTTGAGATGGGCAGGGCATGTAGCACGTATGGGCGAATCCAGAAATGCATATAGAGTGTTAGTTGGGAGGCCGGAGGGAAAAAGACCTTTAGGGAGGCCGAGACGTAGATGGGAGGATAATATTAAAATGGATTTGAGGGAGTTGGGATATGATGATAGAGAATGGATTCATTTTGCTCAGGATAGGGACCAATGGCGGGCTTATGCGAGGGCGGCAATGAACCTCCGGGTTCCTTAAAAGCCAGTAAGTAAGTAAGTCCATCTAGAGAAACTACACTCTCCATTGGTGCAATAATAATTAATTATACAAATCGGTTAATTTAGCTTCCGATATTACTTCATACAAACACAGAAACATTTTCTGTAGGCTATCTTTCATAGCTTTCGATCGTTGCTGTCCAAGGCCTCTTATAGACGAAGTAATTTGTTTTTTATTTCATTATGCTGCCTTAGATGGCAGTTATTTTAATTTTAAAACTCATTTATCGCATTAAATATCAGTCCTATCAAAATTTTTCAAGGAATAGAACTTATCGCAAATTATTTTTAAAGAAACGTTTGTTATGTAACATTTTTCACAAAAATCAATAATAAGCGAGATATTTCGATTTATTTAATTCAGGCTCCTTTAAACTCCCCTTTTAAATAAAGTATTTTGAATGCCATATAGCCTAAAATCTAAGTAACAGCGAACATAATTTATATTCCAATTTTCATCGAAAGCTGTTCATCCATTATCGCGTGAAAAAGGTAACAAACCTACAGACAGACAGAGTGATCATGGTAAGTGATATAAGTGCCGCGTGCCAAGAATGATAATTTTTAAATTTTTCATGGAAAATAGTAGGCATATATATGCCATACTCAACAGCATAGTACAGTATTTGGTATAAGTTCCTGAAAGGCCTATTGTGGTTTCTAGATAACCCAAGAAATGATGCGAGATGTATCTCGAAAGTGTCTGTCCACAGTAATCGATATAAGCGTCTCTAACGTGTATTCCCACGCAGTCGAATTTCGCTCAATTATAAGAGGTGTCTTCAGTTTAAAAGTTTAATTTATATTCATTTATTTCTTTTTTCCTTCAACTTGAAGTTCTTTGCTTTGTTTTACCATACATTTGAAAAGTTTTGTTTCTGTAATGAGCTATCCGGAATCTTCAGGAGCCGAGAAATCGCGAAAACGTCCACTACTGTATGGATCAGAGCAGTGTATATTAGAGAGTACCGCATTCTCGGCGGCGGCAGCCATATTTACTCCTTGCTCGGCACAGAAGCATAAGCAGTAATGCTAGAAGGAAGGTCATTAAAGGCGATATCATACATGTTGTTGTGGCTTATTGAATACAGGAGACAAGGATTAATAAACATTATTGCCATAGTGAAATGACTCATTAGAGATAACACTTTATTATTTATGTTATGTCCATTTTAATAGGGATAACATCCGCAATTTTCTACTGAAATTCTCATACCAACACTTCGACTGCCACATTTAGCAGATTGTTGTAGTGCATTTGCTATAACAGACAATTTTCTTAACAATAAATATATTCTAGTCCTAAAATACGGTGATAAGACGTTTTCAAAAATATTATAACATATTGGAAACGTATGAGTTGAAGAGTTAATGAATAAAAAATTCAAATCCTTTAATTTCAACTCACTTTCTACCAACGTTTCAAATTTTTCTGCATACAGAATTATATCAAATACGAATTTACAAGGGTATACAAGTGACATTACCTTGTACGACTTGAGAGTCACTAATGTGTTAATAAAATTTATAGATTCATCCCTGTTATCAGTTATTAGAGATGAAAAACAGTTTTCACAAATATAACTTATTTTGTTTTATTTTGAACAAAACTGTTCCCATCAAATAGTAAAGAGCTTGTTGTTCACTCAAGTCACTATTTATATTTTCAGTTAAACTACAATTTAGCCTATATTAATTTCCTTTTACTAACATTCATCTTCACTAGACCTTTCTGTTTCGAATTTACTTACATCTGTACCTAGAAACTCAATTAATTGTTCAGAATCGCAAACTGCGTAATTTCCATGCTTCGTTTTTGAGAAAAACTGAGAAATCGTAATGCAGTTCTGAATTATTTTGCATCCGGGATTGGATTTATGGAACGCACAATAGAAAATAAATTTTCTAACGCATCCTGCATGCATCTATCTGGCATAATATATTTGAAGTTCGCTTTATTAAGACAATTTTCATGAAAATCAAGAACTGTTTTTGTTACCAATATAATACCAGTTTGGGATGCCTTCCAACGTCCCCTCTTGCCCACCTCGATGTTTTCAATTATTAATATTTTGTCATTACTTACTTATGGCTTTTAAGGAACCCGAAGGTTCATTGCCGCCCCACATAAGCCCGCCATCGGTCCCTATCCTGTGCAAGATTAATCCAGTTTCTATCATCATATCCCACCTCCCTCAAATCCATTTTAATATTATCCTCTCATCTACAGCCTCCTCCGGCTTCCCAACTAACACTCTGTATGCATTTCTGGATTCGCCCGTACGTGCTACAATTTCTGTCCATCTCAAACGTCTGGATGTAATGTTCCTAATTATGTCAGGTGAAGAATACAATGCGTTCAGTTCTGTGTTGTATAACTTTCTCCATTCTCCTGTGATTTCATCCGTCTTAGTTCCAAATATTTTCCTAATTACCTTATTCTCATATACACTTAACCCTCCGCTGGACACGTTAAAAATGTTACGTGTATTGGCAAATGAGTCATGGAGTCTCAAAAGACTTCACATGCACAGCGAAGGGTTAATCCTGTTCCTCTCACAACCATACATATCAGGTAATATAACTGTTTTATAAATTCTAACTTTCAGATTTTTTGATAGCAGACTAGATGACAAAAGCTTCTCAACCGAATAACAAACATTTCCCATATTTATTCTGCGTGTAATTTCCTCCCGAGCGTCATTTATATTTATTACTGATGCTCCAAGATATATGAATTTTTCTACCTCTTCGAAGGATAAATTTCCAATTTTTATATTTCCAGTTCGCATAATATTCTGGTCACGAGACATAATAATATACTTTGTCTTTTCGGGATTTACTTCCAAACCTTTCGCTTTACTTGCTTCAAGTAAAATTCCCGTGTGCTCCCTAATATTTTGTGGATTTTCTTCTAGCATATTCATGTAATCCGCATAGACAAGAGGCTGTAACCCGTTCAATTCCAAACCCTCTCTGTTATCCTGAACTTTCCTAATGGCATATTCTAGAGCAAAGTTAAGAAGTAAATGTGACAGTGCATCTCCTTGCTTTAGCCCGCAGTGAAAATATTATGTCGTTGAGAAAATTAATGATAGAAGTATAATCCTCGTCTTGTTTGTGACTTAATGCTAATTTTGTATAACAACAATTGATTACACATTGATTAACTGCACAACAACACGGCATTCTTCAAGATAGCGATGGAATATCACACTAGAAACCTGTGTTCCTATGCAAGCCTTGCGGTGTACTGAGTCTCCGCAGGAGTAAATATGGCCGCCGCGTCGGCATTTGCCGGATCAAAAGAATGCGGTACTCTCCAATATACACTGCTCTGGTATGAAGTAAGTCATACTAAAGGGATTTCATTTTGTTTTGCTTCAATTTTTATTGTACCTGCGTTTTTGAATATAGGCCTACTTCACTCACACCCCCTCTACTAGTAACCTCCAAACCGTCCTCCACACAGAACCAAGGCCGCGTATGCAGTACTGAGTTAGTGAGTATAGTACGTTCCAAAAATATGTTCGCGTTTTCCAGTAACGAAAGAGTTTTCAATATTGAATCATATTTTCGCACAGGTACTGTCGTCCGTTTCCCTACGTCTCATCCCGGTTTCCCCCACCTGCTTCTGTTCGCCCCTCTGTAGCTGGGCTGTCTTAGCTCCTTTCTGAAAACATTAATTTCTGTTAGGAATTGGACGTCTACGTAATATTATACAACTGTTTAAAATAACTTAAAAGGGCCTCGTTAAGTAATTAACCGTCACGTGATTCCCCCCCCCTTTCTACGACCCTGCGACAAAACCGCTTAGACGGACAGTAGACAGCATGACTGAGTAATTTTATCTTTTCGGATCGGGCAGAAATGAAGATTAAATTTACAGTACGTAAGGTACTCTTTTAAAGAGTAGGTAGGTAGCCTACAGAATTATTTCAACATGAGTTACTGATACGAAGGACGAAACTGGTAATTGGAATTAGGTAAACTAGTCTATAGTGCGATAATATGCACAAAAGAACTGAAGCCTGTATCGAAGTGAACGGCTACCATTTTCAAAAATGTGTTTAAATATCCATATTATGATTATTTTTCAATTTAACTTCATTCTCTATATTGTACGCTAATGTGCTGTAACAGTACAATAGGCCTATACACTGCATAATGAATACATCCGAATGGATAGCTCAATTCGTGAGTAAAAACACTAAGTGTTAATACAGTACTGTACTATGATTAAACAAAAACCTAATGAAAATTATCAAACTCAAAATTGCGACATTTCCTAGTTTACGTAAATGGACAAACTACTTTTCTTCCCTCCTATACCTAGTAGAGTGATTTGTTTGTATTTTACGCCAGTATCATCGAACTCCGGTCTTGGAAAGGGGAGCAAGCGGTGTTTCTGGTTCTAGACCTTTAATCCAAAGATAATACTCAGGTTAATATTAAAAATTTTAGTAAAAATAAAATGATGTCCCTGGACTTTCATAATAACGGATCTCCGCATGATAAATGAAATAGGAGTTATTTTTCCAAAACATCTACTGATTCATAACGGCGCCTTTGCAGAGATTACGCAAATCAACTTGAAGGTAATCGACGAGTTCCTTTATAACTTTTAAAATGTTTTATGCTCGACCATGCCGAAATGTACTAATTATACACCTGGTAGCAGTCCTTTAATGCATGTCATTAAAGTACACCTACACATTAAAGTACAGGTCTTCAGCCAATGATAACTCAGCTTACATGTGTTTAGCCAATGAGAAGTCAGCTTTGTACCGTTATAAAACCGCAAGTATCGATTATTCTCGGATATGCAATCGAAAGAGAATTAGCGAAAAGTCACGGAGGCTGAAATCCAATACTGTCGGAGAAGGTTATGTTCTGTTACTATAATAATTAGCGTTAATTGTAAATAATAAACAAATAAATTCAATTTGTCATCTCGTTTTTCAATGTCAAATTCAATAATCAAAGTTATATCACGTTTAACGGGATTACACAAGGTCAATGACATTATTGTTCCTCGGAAAAAATCAATACTTTCGCGTCTGCGCACATCTCACAATTCACGACCTAGAACAAGGTCACTTCCGATCTTGTCAGATACAAATAAAATGTATGCATCTGAATACCGGTAATTTCAAGTTAGAAATATGGTCGAGCATAAAAAGTCGTATGAAACTCGCCTATAATGGTAATTACTATCATTATAGGCTCGTTGCATAATGTACTATTATTGTTCACATGAATTAGAATCAGGCCTGCATAATTGTACTGGTACAGTCAATAAAAATATAATGACCATGTTTGATATGCGAGTATACAGGGTGATTCATGAGGATTTACCGTCACTTAGGAACTTATTTCCGAAGACTTTCTGAGCAAAAAATGTCATATGAACATTTGTCCTAATCTCAATATTTTAAAAGTTACACTAATTTGAAGTTGTTTGTGACCTATCTTTTTCCTTCAGTTTTAAGGGTAAAAGAATAGTACAAATAGAGAATGAACTATTCAGAAATATCATTTCTTTAATTGGCTAATGTTCTCAAGCTAAAAATGTGTTGTCAGTTGTATTGTACAGATTTTGTTTTTAAATTTTTAACTAAAAATTACATCATTCTTATGAAATTATCACAAAAATTGTTACAAATCATACGACTTTAGGAATTCGATTCTTTGCAGTTAATTATGCATCCTAATGTACAGACTTGAAGAATTACAAGAGCGGAGTGATTTGTAACAATCGTTGTGATAAATGCGCAAGAAAATGTAATTCTGTAGTTAAAATTCGAAAAAGAAATCTGTACGAAGCAACTATGGAATTCACAACACATTTTTAGCTTCAGAATATTAGCTAATTAAAGAAAGGATACTCCTGAATATTTCATTCTTTATATCTAATATTCTTTTATCCTTAAAACTCAAGAATAATGATATTTTACAAACAACTTAAATTAGTGTAATTCTGATAATATTGAGATTAGGACAAAGTTTATATGACATTTTTTGCTCAGAAGTCTACGCAAATAAGCTCCGTAAGGGGCGGTAAATCCTCGTGAATCACTCTGTATAGTAGAGCAGCTACAAGAAGAACAAAATAATAATAATAATAATAATAAAATAAAATATAAGTAATATCCACATAAGCCCCACCTACCTCTTTGGCCACTGCAGTTGGTCCTCTGTTTAACAGGTAAACGTAATAGTTGGTATTCGGGATTCTTCCCTGCGAAATAGAAGTGCTCACTGTTAGGCTACATACAACAAGAAATCTTTTAGGTATAACAATTTCATGGTTCAGCAATACTTTGTCTTCTTGCTGACTTCTATTCATGCAGTTGACCTGAATTTCAGTTATCGTAGTTAACTATAATTTGAAGGCAATAATTGTTTAAATTAAGTAGCCTACTACTTGTAATTTCTTTCCCGACATTAACTTTCAAATTCCAAAATTGTACAAGTTAATCTATAGTCTACTAATAATAAATCTGTAGCCGAAATTTTTCTGGTAATTTTAGATTTTCCAAAAATAATTGGCCCTAACATATATAATTAATCACCCTGAAATCGAAAATCGCTTTTTTGAAATTTTTGTTTGTTTGTCTGTCTGTCTGTCTGTCTGTCTGTATGTTTGTTAACTTTTCACGCGATAATGGCTGAACCGATTTCGATGAAAATTGGAATATAAATTAAGTTCGTTGTAACTTAGATTTTAGGCTATATGGCATTCATAATACATTATTTGAAAGGGGGGTTATAAAGGGGCCTGAATTAAATCGAAATATCTCGCTTATTATTGATTTTTGTGAAAAATGTTACATAACAAAGGTTTCTTTAAAAAATAATTGCGATAAGTTTTATTCCTTGAAAAAGTTTGATAGGACTGATATTTAATGAGATAAATGAGTTTTAAACTTAAAATAACTGCCATCTAAGGCCGTGTAATGAATTAAAAACAAATGACTTCGTCTATATGGGCCTTGGACATCAACAATCGAAAGCTATGAAAGATAGCCTACAGAGGATGTTTCTGTGTTTGTATGAAGTAATATCGGAAGCTAAATTAACCGATTTGTATAATTAATTACTAATTCACCATTGGAAAGTGTAGTTTCTCTAGATGGACATAATGCTATAATGTTATTACAGTAACTTCTGAGTGAATCGAGGACAGGTAAGATTAAAATAGCTTCTTATGCACAAAAAACTTGATAGGCTAATCTGTACATTCGTTTCCTGTATTTCCTAAAATAATTTTTATGACCAAATGAGTGCTCTCTGGATCAAAATGATCGCATTTTAAATATGCAAATACAATTTAAATTAAGTAACATAATAAACGATTTATCCTTATATCAAACACGAATGTTCTCTGGATCAAATGTCCTATTTTAATTATGTAATTACTTTATATTTATTTCTAACGGGTGCAGCGGAGCGCACGGGTACGGCGCCCACATAAAGAAACATAGGTACTTACTTTATGGATATCGAAATACTTACTACTATACTCCCACTGCGCTCAATTCGTTCCTTTTTTAAATTACAGTACGTTCCAATTGACAGAATTCTTAGCGCGTTCTGAACGTTCAGTTGTTTTACTAGGATGGAAAACATTTATTTTCTGTGGAAAAGGAATGTAAGAAATGAGAGACAAACCAAGATATACAGCACACATTTCTTTTGTAATATTACTTAGCTTCGTCTGCAGTAGCTACAGTTCAGTAATAGAATGAGAAGTGTGTCGTAGCATTCCATTCCCTCTCTGCTGTCTCTTCTTTAATGCACTGTCTAATTAGATCTTTGAAGGACCAAGAGAAGAGGTTCAGAAAAAATTAACTAATTTTCCCCACGCTCATACCTACTGCTCAAATAATAAATTGTTTATGCTTGTAAATTGAATTAATGTACTTACTATGTAACGTATAATATTTGTATTACTTTAGACTTGTTCTAAAATGCGGGTATAAAATCCATGAAATACTATAAATGAAATAAAAATAAAAAGTAAAGATATATGAGTTTCCAAAGTTCACAAAAGAAATCCTTGCATAATTTCCTCTCCGAGAAGAAATAAGTATTATCTGTTTCGAAAAAAAAAATTGGCTTCTTAAATGATGTAGACATAACCAAATCACAACATGACCAGTATCACTACAGAACATTAACAATAATAATAATTGTTTGGTAACTGTACAACATTCCGCGGACATTAAACTGTCTGTAAAACAATTTCACATCAGTCTTTCAGTCATTTACTTACGTTCCTAAAAATCAATATTTTTTTTTATCGTATAGATTCGCCTATTTGCTCTTTTCATTGCCTTTGACACATACAAAGAAGTGTTACCCAGCAACCGCTCCTAGCATTGATATCAAGAATGCCAATGTCTTAACAACTAAAATATTGTCGGACCATCGGATCTGTGCCCCTTCAGCGCTGTCGTCGTTCTTGGAAAAGTTAACGCCTGTACTCACTCCATTCCACCCGCTTTCCTCCCACCACGTTAAACAGCAGGCCACGAACCTTGCCGAATAGGGATGTTGCCAAACTTCCGTCAAACGGTGTCATAAATAACTGGTCCTCCATGCTACAATATCATTTCTTTCAATCAAAGTACATCTTGTATTTCTACATTTTTAAACCTAAATCCCATGTCTCGAATCACTTTCCGTAGTTTTTGTTTCCAACCTTTGAAATTATTACTTCTCTCGCAAGCTTCACTAATTTCTTCAATGTTGAAACTTCTTTCTGAACGGTACAAAATTCTTGTATCTTTCTTCTTAAAATACATCGGATCATATCATCTACAATAATTAAAGGTTCCCTTGGTCTATTTTTCTCTGGTGATTCTAGCTTTCCATCTCCTGCACAGACTCCCTCTCTCCTGATTTTCTTTATTAGGAGTCCTGATCTGTCTATATAAATTACATAAAATGTTGTATTATTGGTATTAGTTAAGTAAGTAATTTTAATACATAATCAATAGAAATAAAATAAGCCTCACCTGTGATATCAGTTGCTCTTTTCGTTGCCTGATTTATAGGAAACAGATATTGACCTGTTTGTTCCTCTTCATCGCAAAATGCTATTACGTACTTGCTTAATAATATTTCTTTCGCCACTCCGTGCTACAGTATTCATGTTGAGTTGACAATACTGGACTGCAAGTGCAAATAGTGTAAACTGTCCCGCAAGAAGTTGAAAATTGTGAGTAATGGGGGAGAGAAAGGGAGAGAGATAGAAAAGAGAGAGAAAAGGAATGCAGGGAGAGAAATGAATTGCCGAGGCTGAGAAGGAATTAGGGTTCAGTTTGCATATCTTACGGGGCACAGATCCGATGGTCCGACTATAAATCTTGGTTGCCGTACACTTAAACAAAGAATGTGTCCAAGGCAGATTATCACAATCAGGAATCGCGTAGAAAAAATTGTGTAATTGTGGAGAAGTCGATTCGAAATTCAATAGAACAAATTATCCTAAAGATATACTACGTACTTACTTACTTACAAA
Organism: Periplaneta americana; assembly: GCF_040183065.1. Classification (NCBI taxonomy): domain Eukaryota; kingdom Metazoa; phylum Arthropoda; class Insecta; order Blattodea; family Blattidae; genus Periplaneta; species Periplaneta americana. Next base: position 172,797,731 of record NC_091124.1, read on the forward strand.
TTGCTTTTATGGAACCCGAAGGTTCATTGCCGCCCTCACATAAGCCCGCCATCGGTCCCTATCCTGTGCAAGATTAATCCATTCTCTATCATCATACCCCACCTCCCTCAAATCCATTTTAATATTATCCTCCCATCTACGTCTCGGCCTCCCTAAAGGTCTTTTTTCCTCCGGCCTCCCAACTCACACTCTATATGCATTTCTGGATTCGCCCATACGTGCTACATGCCCTGCCCATCTCAAACGTCTGGACTTAATGTTCCTAATTATGTCAGGTGAAGAATACAATGCGTGCAGTTCTGTGTTGTGTAACTTTCTCCATTCTCCTGTAACTTCATCCCGCTTAGGCCCAAATATTTTCCTAAGCACCTTATTCTCAAATACCATTAACCTATGTTCCTCTCTCAGAGTGAGAATCCAAGTTTCACAACCATACAGAAGAACCGGTAATACAACTGTTTTATAAATTCTAACTTTCAGATTTTTGGACAGCAGACTGGATGATAAAAGCTTCTCAACCGAATAATAACACGCATTTCCCATATTTATTCTGCGTTTAATTTCCTCCCGAGTGTCATTTTTATTTGTTACTGTTGCTCCAAGATATTTGAATTTTTCCACCTCTTCGAAGGATAAATGTCCAATTTTTATATTTCCATTTCGTACAATATTCTGGTCACGAGACATAATCATATACTTTGTCTTTTCGGGATTTACTTCCAAACCGATCGCAAAGATATACTACATAACTCACAAAAGTGATAATAAATACTTACCGAAAATTTGCAGGAACTAACGTATAACGTGAAAATCACCCAGAAGAATAAAACCGTAGCTACACACGTTATACGAATAATTCAGGACTGAAACTATAGAATGTTATTATGTGAGCCTGGTTTTGAAGGAACCTAAAGGCTTACGGTTATAAACCCTTTCTTGGAAATACAACAATGAAAAGAATCACGCTGGTTGACAGGTAGCCCCCACGAGGGTACTGAAGGGTTAATGAAACAACTGATGATATAGGGCGTTGTTCACACCTGTGGAGTAACGGTTAGCGCGTCTAGCCGCGAAACCAGGTGGCTCGGGTTCGATTCCCGGTTGGGACAAGTTACCTGGTTGAGGTTTTTCCGGGGTTTTCCCTCAACCCAATATGAGCAAATGCTGGGTAACTTTCGGTGTTGGACCCCGGACTCATTTCACTGTGGCATTATCACCTTCATGTCATTCAGACGCTAAATAACCTAAGCTGTTGATAAAGCGCAGTGAAATAACCTACTAAAATAAAAAATATATAGGGCGTTAGAACTCTGAAGTCATCAATAAGAGAGTTGAAGTGTGCGCTAACTCTCCTACATTTTTTAAATAATAGAACAACTAAACAAAGCAAATCAGTCAACAATTTCATAGTTCTTTATAACGCCTAGCCTTGCTTTGTCACGATAGGATACAACATGACGAACGCTTATAATGCCGGCTAGTTGTACCGAGGCATATGCGGCGCAATGCATTGTTGTAAGAAATGAAAGTCATCAAGATGACGCATTATTGCAAGTAATGTTACTGTTAATAGTTAATTTTCTTAAACAGTTATTAGCCACCGGCGTAGCTTAGTCGTATTTTTGAAACACTCTGTTTATGACCACTTTTGTTTAATTATATTGTCACAAAATACAAACATAATATGCATTGTGATTATTTGTAACATTACAATATTTATTTAGGAAAATCTACATACAAAATAAAATATATGTTAAAATCTACAGTACTGTTATAGGCCTACCTTACTTCTGTAGTTTTACTCACTTGTAACAAATGGATTTGTAATTAGGGGCCGGTAATTCTTTAATAATAAAATTAAATTAACAAAAACAAACAATTTTTAATATATTAACAAAACAAGGCTGTGGTGGGGACTAGTATCTCGTCCACAAACCACCTGCGTCAAAATCTGCCCTCATTCTGCGCGGCATGGAGTCCACAAGTTTATGGAACAGGTCTAAATTCTTCCCCCAGTCTATAAATACGAACTTAAAACAAACGGTAAGGTTATGTAATGATTTATTTTTCATTTTAATATTTTAACAATATTATTTATATAACATATTGCAGTAATAACATCGGCATCTGGAATCTTGTTGATTTTTTCACGGCTTCCTTAATGTTACTTGTATCAGGAATGCAATAAGTTTCGTGGAGTAGTAGACTTTACTTAATTTTTGCAAATATTTAAAAACAATAATTAACATTGCAATTTAGGTGAAATTGCAGTGGTAAGTTTCCAATTTATAATTATAACGTATATCACGGCCTGCTGGAGTATAGTAAACACAGAAAACATTTTATAGCAACAATGTTAATTATACTAAAGTAATAAATTAATATTTATTTATGTTATTATTATTATTATTATTATTATTATTATTATTATATTATTAATGTTATTATTATTTCACTCTTCAAGGGCTTTGTTATATCTAGAATCAACCAGCCATTGGATTTTATTACATATTTTAGCCTCTTAAACAAAATACAGCAAATTTAAATGGTTTAATTATGTGTTACCTAGTGAACTACAGCTTTGACGAGACGAGCATGCGCAATGCATGTCTCTGGAACTTGGAAACTGTCGGCCGGCCCATTCTTTTTGCCGCTAAGTGTACGTAACTCTTTACTGCAATGCACATATTCAAGGATGATGTGAGTACCTTACATTAAATTGTAAGAGTTAATATATCTCACTATAAAATAATTGTGTATTTAATTGTTTAGACATTTCCTACTTCAAAGATCATTCATTATATTTCTTGAATGCAGGATACAGGTTTTATTGTAACCGCAGTATACTGCTCAGTGATTACAACAGAGGCATACTCCATTCTTTGCACGCCCCCTTCTCATACAGTCTATACCGCGTGCGCAATAAACCTTGCGATTCTCGTGGCAATTCCACGAAGTCTACTTATTTACATTCTCTGGCCCTGAAAGGTCCATCAGTGGCGGCATGTAATTTTCAAAAAGAAATGTAATAAATTAATTTTTTTTATAATGTGTTATCTCGTTTCAAGGTTTAATTATGCTAGATTTCCTGTCGGTAGTTTCAATTCAAAATGAACACAACAAGTGACGTCTTTAATTTTACAGTATATAAATAAGTAATCAATATACAGTTCGTAATAATGAACTTACCCGAAAGTTTGTGCATTCCATAATTCTTAATATGGACTTTGTTGAAATGTGGTTTAATATTGAAAAGGGCGAGTAGAAATAAATTGGATGGAACACAATAAACAAGCAATAAGTCTTCAACAACAAAACGAACATACAGTATTCCCATTTCCTTTGGAAGTAGTATTCTTTCACGGGTTTAGATTTTTCCATGTTCCAGTTCTCTTTAAACTGCAGTACTCGTATTATTAGTTTGTTCGTTTACTTATTTTACTTATTTTCTTATTTACTTACTTACTTACTTATTTAGACTGCTTATTTACTTACTTAATTACTTATTTATTTACTTATTTATTTATTTATTTACGTATTTATTTACTTATTTATTTGCTTTTATTTATTTATTTACTTACTTACTTATTTACTTACTTATTTATGTATGTATGTATGTATGTATTTATTTGGCTGGAGTGCGTTACAATGTTGAATGACAGCATTGACATCCGGTCATATAGCTATCACTCACTTATCAACGTACAGTTTATTTATCGTCCTATTATTAGTAAAACTAGTTAAGACCAGTAATACAAGTTTTGTAAAAACAGGAATTAAAATTTTATTAATGCACGAAAAATCATAATAAATTCTTCGAATGAAGTAATTTGTTTGTTGCCTGGATGCAACATTTCGGACTTATTTCATTTTAGTAGAATACAGAGCATGGAAAGACAAGTCGGGGACTGTACTTAACTTATTTTACACAAAAAGTGGATTTAATCGGCTTTACTAATAACAGGACGATATATATATAGGTAGACCTTCTTACATTATATGCACTGTAAAACTTTGACAAACGTTATAAAAGATGCAAAGAAAATGTATCTGAATGAAAAAATACAAAATTCAGATAATAAGATTAAAACTATTTGGGATATTATTAAAAATGAAACTAATCGATATTCAAAGAGTGAAAATATTACTTGCATTAAAATCAATGATAGTAAAATAGATAACCCAAAATCAATTGCAAATCATTTTAACGACTTCTATATAAATATGATTCAGAACTTAAACATTCAAGATTGTCCAGAAGATGCTGCACTTGGTTACCTAGCTGATGCATTTAACACTGAGTTTTTAGGTCTCAAATTTATTCCCACTACCGCAGCAGAAATCATGCATGTGATAAAACAACTAAAAACAAAATATTCCTCTGGATATGATGAAATTCCAAGTAAAGTTCTGAAAGCTTGTTCTGAAATATTATCCCATCCGTTAAGCTATCTATGCAATTTGTCAATGCAATGTGGTATTTTTCCAGAAAGACTCAAATATTCAATAGTAAAACCAATATACAAAAAGGGAGATAAATGTACTATTGCTAATTACAGACCCATATCATTATTAACAACATTTTCAAAAGTGTTTGAGAAAGTTATGTATAATAGATTATATCATTACCTGGAGTCCAACAATATATTAGTTTTAGAACAGTTTGGATTTAGAAAACAAAAATCGACAGAGAATGCTGCTTTTAGTTTGGTGGATGAAATACTAAATTCATTAAATTCGAAACTACATGTAGGTGGGATTTTTGTGACTCGGCTAAAGCATTTGATTGTGTAGACCATAGTATATTAGTAAAAAAATTGAAGTTTTATGGTATTAAAGATGAGATGTTGGGTTGGTTTACATCGTACTTATCAAATAGAAAACAAAAAGTAGAAATAAATGTACCAAATAGTCATAAAGTTACTTATTCAGAATTTAGAAATATTAAACATGGTGTTCCTCAGGGGTCAATTTTAGGTCCATTGTTGTTTCTAGTTTATGTTAATGATTTAGCCTTGACCATAAACAATTCATCCCATGTAATTTTATTTGCAGATGATACAAGTGTAATTATTTCAAGCAAACAATACGATCATTTTATAAACACTTCTAATACAGTGCTGAATCTAATGAATGAATGGTTCCATGCAAATAAACTAGCACTTAATGTTGATAAAACCAGTGCAGTCAAATTTAGTACACACAATAGTGCTCAGGTTTCCTACAGTATTCGATTAAATGGAACTCATCTCAAAGAATCTATAAGCACAAAGTTTCTTGGTTTAGAATTGGATAATCACTTGAACTGGAAAACGCATATAGAATGTATTACTCGTAAATTGAGCTCTGCCTGTTATGCATTACGATCCTTATCTACTATTGGTGATATAAACTTACTTAAAATGTCATACTTTGCATATTTTCACTCTGTAATGAAATATGGATTAATATTCTGGGGTAACTCGTCTGAAGCTAAACACGTTTTTGTTTTACAAAAGAAAGCTATAAGAATAATGACCGGTGTGCATAAAAGGACCTCATGTAAAAATATTTTCCGAAACTTAGAAATCTTGACTTTACCTTGTGAATACATTCTTTCCCTAATGATACTGTATATTAAGAACCAAGATAAATTCAGTACTAATCAAGACATTCATCATTTTAATACAAGACATAAATCAGATCTTCATCTACCCTCTGTTAGTCTAAGCTGTTTTAAAAAAGGAGTTCGCTATTCATGTATAACAGTCTTCAATGCACTGCCTAATTATCTTAAAGATTTGAAGAACAAAGAGAAAAGGTTCAGAAAAGAATTAACCAAATTTCTACATACTCATACCTTCTACACAATTGATGAATTGTTTATGCTTGTGAATTGAATTATTCTACTTAAATGACATGTACAATTTTATATAGCTCAACTAAAATATGTTTTTATATTGACTTAATCTGTTTACTATGTATTGTATTTTTTGTTTAGCATAACTGATGAATTGTATGTACTGTATAGGTCAACTGATGAATTGTTTAAGCTTATAAATTGAATTAATCTACTTCATATGAATTGTATAGCTTAACGAAAATAAGTTTGTAAATTGAACTAATTTGATTGTATATGTTTGTATAGTTTGGCTGATGAATTGTATATGTTCTTAAAATGATTACTAGTCTGTGTAGCTCTACTGATGAATTGTATATAGACCTACTGTAAATTGAATGGTAATATGTATAGCTCAACTGATGAATTGTTTATGATTATAAATTGAATTAATCTACTTGATATTAATTGCACAAATTTGTATAGCTTAATGAAAGTATGCTACTTTATATTGTATATATTTGTATAGTTTTGGCCGATGAATTGTATATGCTTTAAATTGAATAGTAATCTATATAGCTCTAGTGATAAATTGTTTGTGTTTGTAATTTGAAGTAGTGTGCATGATATGTATTATCAATTTCTGTATATCACAACTGGTTGAATTGTTTATACCTTAAATTTAATTAAATTGTTTTGTATTATAATATAGCTCAACTTATGAATGATCGTTTGCGTTTGTAAATTTAATAATCTGATTGGCTATGTATTGTATACTTTTAGTAGAGCCATCGATGTAGCTCAGTCGGCAGACTCGCTGGGCTGCTGTTCCGGAGCTGCGTTCGGGCTTGGGTTGGATCCCCCTTTGGACTTTGGTTTCTTCCGAGGTTTTCCACAGCCGTGGGACTGAAGACGGATGGTCTATGGCGAGTCCTTGGCATCAACACCTTTGATTTGATTACCCCCTTTGATTTGATTACCTGGTTGGGTTTTTCCGAGGTTTCCGCCACCGAAAAGGCAAATGCCGGGTAATATTTTGGCGAATCCTCGGACCTCATTTCATCTCACTACATCTCGCCAAAATGTAAAAAAATTGTACAACATTGTAAAAATTGTAGAAAATTACTAAATTGTAAAACTATAAAAATTTGTAAAAATTGTAATTGTAATATTGTAAAATGTTGACATGTTCCACATCTTAAAGCTTCATTGCTCATGTAAGATCTATGGAATAAAATAAATGAATGAATGACATATATTTTAAAATTTATTTGACATATTTTTTTATTTTATTTATTTGCCTCATTCATTTTTCTCTTACTTTCTAAAGGTGGGTTCCTAAGGATTTTATTATCTGTTCATTTGTAATTCCTGATAGCGTATTGTATACCTGCCGCCGCGAGAATGAATGTTGATGCAGCTTAGCGTAACTAGAACGTCATGACCGCACTGGTAGAAAAGGTGGGTGGGGTAAGAAAGGAGTAAAGCAGTCGCTCTGAGGAGCTACAGTTCTGCAGGTCTGTTATATTTGTATGTGTACATACTGTATTTATTCTTACTGAAGTTTGTATTTTCATGTACGAGTATAAGACGTGAAAATAAATTTCTTTCTTCTTCTTTACTGTATCTTTTGATGTCAACGTCGAGCAAGAGCAAAGCGACCGCCTTATCAGTAACTTATTGAGTGGCTATCACCAAAGCTCGGAACTTGGGGACTTGTGTCTTTGCACGTGGCTAAGCGACCGGACTTCAATGTCAACAAACTCCCGCTTCCAGCACAGAGGTACTGTCAGGTCTGCTATAAAAGTGGTTCCTGACTGGAACAACATAATGATAATATTATGATAGGTTGAAACACCTATCATATATTTATAGCATATATATAAATAAACATGCAAAATACATCAAATTTACAGTTCTGCTCTGTACATTTTATTACAGTGTATGACTACTGTACATGCATTCGAAGATTTTCGAACCCATAAATTCTTCGTCTGTTAGTTAAACATGATTTGAAACGAAGGAAACTTATTTCCACGTCACATGAAGTGACGGGAGTAAACTTAAATTTTTGAATTTAAATACTATTATAGTCACAATCATGCCATGGTATGAAAGAAAAATTTCACAACCTCGAGCGGGAATCGAACCTGCGACTTCCTGTTCTCCGGTCAGGCGCTCTACCACTGAGCTACCGAGTTCGTCTCACGCCAAAGGCTTGGAATTATCCTTTCATACTGGCGACTCTGTTATATTATATTATCCAGAAATGCATATAGAGTGTTAGTTGGGAGACCGGAGGGAAAAAGACCTTTAGGGAGGCCGAGACGTAGATGGGAAGATAATATTAAAATGGATTTGAGGGAGGTGGGGTATGATGATAGAGAGTGGATTAATCTTGCACAGGATAGAGACCGCTGGCGGGCTTATGCGAGGGCGGCAATGAACCTTCGGGTTCCTTAAAAGCCATTTGTAAGTAAGTTGTATAGACCGATTACACTTCTAAATGCCGACTACAAAATTCTAATGAAGATTTTTGCAAATAGAGTAAAAACTCTCCTTCCTCAGATTATAGACACAGGGCAAACGTGTGCAGTTCCAGGAAGAAAGATCACCAATATCCTCTCTGCTATTAGGGATTTGTTATTGCAAAAAGGAGATAATGAGATTGCTGGGTTACTTAACATAGATCTTGAGCATTCCTTTGAAAATATCAATCATTCCTGTTTGTATGCAATTAAATATGCCTATAAAACTTATCAATACCTTCAAACAATTATATCAGAATGCGCATTCACGAGTACAAATAAAAGGGTATTTTACGAAACCAATCGCCTTACAAAGATCCGTTCGTCAAGGCTGTCCAATGTCAATGATATAATTTACATGTGCATTAGAACCGCTGCTGAGGATGCTGACTTTTTCCTTGTGTAATAACAGACAGATGGTGTCTATACCCCCGGTATAGGCCTATGCCGACGATGTGATTATTTTATGCAAAGAAACAACAGATCCCCCTCGTATTCAAGATGTGCTACAAGTATTCGGAAGTACGTCAAACTCTGTCATTAATTTTACGAAACCTACTTCCATGGCCCTAACTCCAAAGGGTCAAACTATATCAACTCGATTTACTAATGTTAATGAAATGAAAATTTTAGGGATACTATTTACACCCAATATTATGGGTGTTATTGAATTAAATTGGAAGGATATTGTTAACAAAATCAGATATGGAATCCAAAGACACCTCAGTTGAAATTTGAATGTTATCCAAAAAATGTGGCATATAAACACGTTTATTTTATCCAAAATATGGTACCTTGCGCAAGTTCTTCCGATACCCGAAAATACAACTCAACAAATTGAAAAGATTTTAGGATTTTATTTGTGGAAAGGTTTCGTATTTCGTATCGCACGACCTCAATGCAGATGGTTGATCAAGGAAGGAGGTCTACAATTAACTAATGTAAAATCTAAATGTGATGCTCTATTTATAAAAGATACATTACGCGCTGACCGCAGTATAGACACTTTAGTGTTCATATCTATGTTACTTCATTGCATGCACCCAGTATGACTAGGTTTTTGAAAAAACTCACCACTGACGCCAACAAATTTTTGGAAGACACAAATATTGCACCAGAACAAATAACAACTAAACTGATCTACAGTTATTTACAAGACAAAGTGAGGTTGTTACCGAATGTATAATGTATATTTCCTAATAAGAACTGGTCGAAGATTTGGTCATATTTTAAAATACATCATATACCATCAAACTGGAAATGGGAGTCATATGCGCTAATTAATGGGATATGCCTAATTATGACGGAAGAAAGAAAGTACTTGTGTCACATTGTTCCAACTCCACAGTGCAAGACATGTGGGAATATTGATACAATTAGGCACAGACTAACAAGATGTTCAGAACTTACAAGTGGCATTTGGTTATGGGTTCAGCAACAGCTAAAAAATGTGCATGAGGCAAGAAACCCGAACACGAATATGCGGATCGTTTTTGAACTGGAGTTACCACAGACTCCCCATTATTTTAGTATATTGTGGCTTGCAATGGGTTTTATTTATTATATGCTGCAAATCAATACAAAAATTTTCCCAGACTTTATTAATGAACACAGAAGTGTATATCTACAAACTGGTGGGTGTACATGTTAGGAAAAAACTTGGCAGCACAGGGCGACTTAGCATTTTCAACACAGGGCGATGGCACCATTGGCAGCATAGGGCGACTTAGCATTTTCAACACAGGGCGATGGCACCATTGGCAGCACAGGGCGACTTAGCATTTTCAACACAGGGCGATGGCACCATTGGCAGCATAGGGCGACTTAGCATTTTCAACACAGGGCGATGGCACCATTGGCAGCATAGGGCGACTTAGCATTTTCAACACAGGGCGATAGCACCATTGGCAGCACAGGGCGACTTAGCATTTTCAATACAGGGCGATAGCTCCATTGGCAGCACAGGGCGACTTCAGCATTTCCAACACAGGGCGATAGCTCCATTGGCAGCACAGGGCGACTTAGCATTTTCAACACAGGGCGATAGCTCCATTGGCAGCACAGGGCGACTTAGCATTTCCAACACAGGGCGATAGCTCCATTGGCAGCACAGGGCGACTTAGCATTTCCAACACAGGGCGATAGCTCCATTGGCAGCACAGGGCGACTTAGCATTTCCAACACAGGGCGATAGCTCCATTGGCAGCACAGGGCGACTTAGCATTTCCAGCACAGGGCGATAGCACCATTGGCAGCACAGGGCGACTTAGCGTTTCCAGCACAGGGCGATAGCACCATTGGCAGCACAGGGCGACTTCAGTTTTGGCTGCACTGAGGGGGGGAAAAAAAGTCAGCCATGTGGTAATACACTGTTACACGCGTCTGTATCTGGATCCTGCTTTGACAATGTATCAACGATGTTATTTAATTTTGTAGAATTTGTAATATTAATAATAATAATAATAATAATAATAATAATAATAAAATAAAATAAAATAAAATAAAATATAAGTAATATCCACATAAGCCCCACCTACCTCTTTGGCCACTGCAGTTGGTCCTCTGTTTAACAGGTAAACGTAATAGTTGGTATTCGGGATTCTTCCCTGCGAAATAGAAGTGCTCACTGTTAGGCTACATACAACAAGAAGTCCCGGGATCGATACCCGGTCCCGGAACAATTTTTCCCTTGAAATTATTCAAATCTGCTTTACAGGGAGCTTTACCTGAAAGACTAGATTTGCATATTATATACGTCACTGTGTACGTTAACAGAAAAACCACAATTATTCTAAGTCACACAGAGATTGTGTGCACTCGATGTGGGTCTCTGGCGTTTCGTCAGCCCACGCGAGTTGTGTGGATATAAAGGGAAAAGTTGAGAGGGTGTCGGGTGGAGTTCCCGGGTAGCTCAGTTGGCAGAGCGCTGGTACGTTCAACCAGAGGTCCCGGGATCGATACCCGGCCCCGGAACAATTTTTCCCTTGAAATTATTCAAATCTGCTTTACAGGGAGCTTTACCTGAAAGACTAGATTTGCATAACAAAAATGTAGTTCCTTCAACAGCTAATGTTACAATTTGCTCACAGTCACTATACAGCATGGTACGAACATGGCTTTTAAAACAGCTTGGATTCTGAGTGACTGCAAACTATTTCATTGGTTCTGGCATAAGTGATTATTGTTTTCACAAACATTTACTATTATTATATTAAATAATTTCAGATTTGAGCCTCATCTTGTGAGCAAGTTATACTTACCGATATCAGGTTCCAAACTGCACAGAATATGACTGATTTTGTCAATTTTGTTTCCTAGATAACGCCTCTACAGTGAGCTTTAAATATTATGTGAATGCAGTTTCTCTTATTAAGACGACATATTTTCCACTCATCCATGGCCGTGAGCAGAACTTTTAAAATGGGGGAAGAGGGCTTGGAGGTGAGAAAAATATTTTTTTTTTTAATCTGTGAGAATGACGTACCATAACACTGACGAGAGCATGAGAAAATGGTCCATATATTTCTGGTATTGTAGGTCCGCTCTGTGACAGCGAGTCCGCAGGCCGGGTTCGATTCCCGGCGGAGTCAGAAATTTTCGTGACTACGAGAGATGGCGGTGCACAACTTCTAATCACTAAATTGTGCACCAATATGCCTGGGTTAAATCCCAAATCTCTCCGCATTGCATATGAAGAGAGAGCATATGTCACTGTTGATAGTGATTTGTCCGTCGGATGGGGACGGTAAGCCTGGCTTGGTGCTATTCGACAGAAGTAGGCTACGTGCCGGCACCGGGTTTCCCCTTTTCCCTTCCTCGCCATCATCGTCCTCGTCGGCCTCGGTAACGCAGTCGGTATAACGCTGGCCTTCTGTGGTCGAGGTTGCGGGATCGATTCCGACACAGGTCGTTGGCATTTAAGTGTGCTTAAATGCGACAGGCTCAAGTTTTTTTTAGTTGGTTATTTAACGACGCTATATCAACTACTAGATTATTTAGCGTCGATGAGATTGGTGATAGCGAGATGGTATTGGGAGAGATGAGGTCGAGTATTCGACATAGATTACCTGGCATTCACCTTACGATTGGGGAAAATCTCGAAAAAAAACCCAACTAGGTAAAAAACCCAAGCGAAAATCGACCCCGCGCCCGAGCGCAACTTCAGGCCGGCAGGCAAGCGCCTTAACCGACTGAGCCACGCTAGTAGCTGACAGGCTCATGTCAGTAGATTTACTGGCATGTAAAAGAACTCCGGGACAAAATTCCGGCACACAGCGACGCTGATATAACGACGCTGCAGTTGTGAGCGTCGTTAAATAAACCATAATGTAATTTTCATCATCCTCACCCATTCCCTACACCACACTTGCACGAATATCTACACATACACTCACCCTAGTGCACGACATAATTCTTCACAGATATACATCGTGTCCCGTCGAAGTGGTGTAGAAATTGAAAATGGCACTGCTCTGGAAAATGGGTCACAGTCCTGCTATCTATCCGCAATATGCGGAATTCGAATCACGCAAGTGAAGTGGGTAGGCACTAGATACACTCACACACCCTCCCTGGTATTGTATAATACATTGAAAAACTTCACTATTTCACTTTCTAACTCGCTGATTTCTTCCCAAATTTTGGTCGTCGCTGTGGTTTAAACTCCCAAACTTCCCATTCTTGTGCACTCATCTGTCGTGTCAGGTAGTGCTTTATACTAGCAATGCATTATAACGCTATAATATTTGGAAAGATCCAAATATTCTTAAAAAAATGTAAAAACTTTTAGATTGAGAAAATATTAATCTTTTACGTATATCAATTTCATGGTTCAGCAATACTTTGTCTTCTTGCTGACTTCTATTCATGCAGTTGACCTGAATTTCAGTTATCGTAGTTAACTATAATTTGAAGGCAATAATTGTTTAAATTAAGTACTACTTGTAATTTCTTTCCCGACGTTAACTTTCAAATTCCAAAATTGTACAAGTTAATCTATAGCCTACTAATAATAAATCTGTAGCCGAAATTTTTCTGGTAATTTTCGATTTTCCAAAAATAATTGGTCCTAACATATATAATTAATCACCCTGAAATCGAAAATCGCTTTTTTGAAATTTTTGTTTGTATGTCTGTCTGTCTGTCTGTATGTTTGTTAACTTTTCACGCGATAATGGCTGAACCGATTTCGTTGAAAATTGGAATATAAATTAAGTTCGTTGTAACTTAGATTTTAGGCTATATGGCATTCAAAATACATTATTTGAAAGGGGGGTTATAAGGGGGCCTGAATTAAATAAATCGAAATATCTCGCTTATTATTGATTTTTGTGAAAAATTTTACTTAACAAAAGTTTCTTTAAAAATAATTTCCGATAAGTTTTATTCCTTGAAAAAGTATGATAGGACTGATATTTAATGAGGTAAGTGAGTTTTAAAATTACAATAACAACGTCATCTAAGACGGTGCAATGAAATAACAAATGACTTCGTCTATAAGGGGCCTTGGACAGCAACAATCGAAAGCTATGAAAGATAGCCTACAGAGAATGTTTCTGTGTTTGTATGAATCGGAAGCTAAATTAACCGATTTGTATAATTAATTACTAATTCACCATTGGAAAGTGTAGTTTCTCTAGATGGACATAATGCTATAATGTTATTACAGTAACTTCTGAGTGAATCGAGGACAGGTAAGATTAAAATAGCTTTTTATGCACAAAAAACTTGATAGGCTATTCTGTACATTCGTTTCCTGTATTTCCTAAAATAATTTTTATGACCAAATGAGTGCTCTCTGGATCAAAATGATCGCATTTTAATTATGCAAATACAATTTAAATTAAGTAACATAATAAACGATTTATCCTTATATCAAACACGAATGTTCTCTGGATCAAATGTCCTATTTTAATTATGTAATTACTTTATATTTATTTCTAACGGGTGCAGCGGAGCGCACGGGTACGGCGCCCACATAAAGAAACATAGGTACTTACTTTATGGATATCGAAATACTTACTACTATACTCCCACTGCGCTCAATTCGTTCCTTTTTTAAATTACAGTACGTTCCAATTGACAGAATTCTTAGCGCGTTCTGAACGTTCAGTTGTTTTACTAGGCTGGAAAACATTTATTTTCTGTGGAAAAGGAATGTAAGAAATGAGAGACAAACCAAGATATACAGCACACATTTCTTTTGTGATATTACTTAGCTTCGTCTGCAGTAGCTACAGTTCAGTAATAGAATGAGAAGTGTGTCGTAGCATTCCATTCCCTCTCTGCTGTCTCTTCTTCAATGCACTGTCTAATTAGATCTTTGAAGGACCAAGAGAAGAGGTTCAGAACAAAATTAACTAATTTTCCCCACGCTCATACCTACTGCTCAAATAATAAATTGTTTATGCTTGTAAATTGAATTAATGTACTTACTATGTAACGTATAATATTTGTATTACTTTAGACTTGTTCTAAAATGCGGGTATAAAATCCATGAAATACTATAAATGAAATAAAAATAAAAAGTAAAGATATATGAGTTTCCAAAGTTCACAAAAGAAATCCTTGCATAATTTCCTCTCCGAGAAGAAATAAGTATTATCTGTTTCGAAAAAAAAAATTGGCTTCTTAAATGATGTAGACATAACCAAATCACAACATGACCAATATCACTACAGAACATTAACAATAATAATAATTGTTTGGTAACTGTATAACATTCCGCGGACATTAAACTGTCTGTAAAACAATTTCACATCAGTCTTTCAGTCATTTACTTACGTTCCTAAAAATCAATATTTTTTTTATCGTATAGATTCGCCTATTTGCTCTTCTCATTGCCTTTGAAACATACAAAGAAGTGTTACCCAGCAACCGCTCCTAGCATTGATATCAAGAATGCCAATGTCTTAACAACTAAAATATTGTCGGACCATCGGATCTGTGCCGCTTCAGCGCTGTCGCCGTTCTTGGAAAAGTTAACGCCTGTACTCACTCCATTCCACCCGCTTTCCTCCCACCACGTCAAACAGCAGGCCACGAACCTTGCCGAATAGGGATGTTGCCAAACTTCCGTCAAACGGTGTCATAAATAACTGGTCCTCCATGCTACAATATTATTTCTTTCAATCAAAATACATCTTGTATTTCTACATTTTTAAACCTAAATCCCATGTCTCGAATCACTTTCCGTAGTTTTTGTTTCCAACCTTGGAAATTATTACTTCTCTCGCAAGCTTCAGTAATTTCTTCAATTTTGAA